>NC_012873.2:25029413-25237291 GCF_000003195.3 Sorghum bicolor | reverse complement strand
AAACTATGCATATATAATACCAATTTAGCTAGACTTCTCAATTTGATGAACTATATGCTCAAACTCTTTTTACATGCTCAAAATAACAAGTTGAGCTAACAAGTCAATTTGATGAACTATATTAATTAAACAATGAAATATTATATATATAGTAATTAATTTAAGCTATGGATATTACTGCTTTAAGCTATGGATTCAAACTAACAAATAAATTTGAGAAGATTAGTTACCAATGAATTTGAGCTCAAAAAAATAGCGGCGATATCACAAAGACAAAAACAACATAAAAATAACAAGGGAGGATGAAGTTAGTTACCCCTAGACCGGGGGAAATGATGGCGGCGTCGAAGATGATCACCAATGGGCGCCGAAGATGGAAAGCAAGCAAGAAACAGTAAGAACTAGCAATGGTAAGAGCAAGAACAAGTAAGAACAGTTCACTGAAATTTTAATGGGCTCAATCTCGGCTAGGGAAGGGATTTATAGCGTGGGCTTTTATTCCAGGACTGAAGAAAGAACAACGACTAAAAGGGGTCCCTTTAGTCCCGGAGCAAGCCACCAACCGGGGCTAAATGTTTAGTCCTGGCCGGTTGCTTGCCCCGGGACTAAAGGGTCTCTGCCCCGACAGCCGTAGTCGTTGGGCAGCCGTTGGGCAGGACCCTTTAGTCCCGGCGTGTTTTACGAGCCAGGACTAAAGGTCTTTTTAACCCCGAGGCGCAAAAAAACCGAGATAATTGTAGATTTTGGGCATCGTTCAAAGCCCTGTTTTGTAGTAGTGAGATCTATTGGCTTAATAGTTCAAATTTATTATCTTTGCCAACGCTGCATCAGTTGACCTGTTTGATGATGATACAAATTATATTTCGTTAGTTTGTAGATTTATTTATATAAAATAGGTAACTGTTTATATGTTATACATCCTCAATTACGCTATATAGCCACATGCTTTCATGATCTATCCCTTTGACAAGTATTGTTTATACGGAGTATGCTTTGATTTAGCGAATGATGCAAATTTTAATTATTTTATATCATCAAACTGATATCAGCTCTATAGCTGATAGACTTACCCATAGTCTCTTTAGCCATACATGGAACTATCTGGACAACAACACTGACATATTCCGCCTTATATTACTTTTTTTTGTCAATTGCAGGGTCAAATTAACTAGCACACTTATGAATCCAAAACCGACTTGTTGTCACAACCCAGGGTGATGGCGTATTACCGTAGTACATCAAGGAATGGAGATGGCGTCAACTAGCTATTGCTGTGTTTGCACTTGTAAGACTCCATGACTAGTGGGGCCTTCGTGCCAGCCAAGGTTGTGCCATATAGGGACCCCTTTTGCGTGTATGACAATTCAGATTATTTTTTTTCTATCAGTAAAGCAGCGAGAGACAGAGGGGTTCCTCTGCTCGTCGTCGTCCGCGATATCACCGCGTTCGATCATGTCCCGGTGATCGTCGGCGGCCACGGGTGTGATAGGTGGAACCGTCCAATTTATAATAATTGAAGTGAATTAGCGACCACAAGAGTAGTCAAGCCAATGGACTTGAACCCATGTAAACCTGGTAGTCCGACGAAACCTCAAAAGATCTCGATTCAACCAACATACAACCAAGACCATACATGATCATGCATCTCCATCACAGATTACAAACACTCATCACGGAACATAGTTTTACATACACATCAGAGTTCAAATAAAGTTATTACAACATGGTTCAGTAGCGGAGGCAAAGTAGTTTTGAAACAACACACACTTAGGTTAATTACATGCCAGCTCCATAATCATCCCAACAAAAGCACAACCGAAGATACGAGAAGTGATCTTGCCCGAGATCTACTCATCATCTGCCGCCGGATGGTGACAGTTAGCACAGTAGCCGTGATACACGACATCATCTGCAACAAGGGTAAATAAAACCCTGAGTATGAGAAGGTACTTAGCTAGACTTACCCGTCATAAACCAGAAATAAAGTGACACCAAGGAGTATGCAAGGCTCATATTTGTGGGCTGGTTTGACTCACATTTTGCATAAAAGCCTTTGTTTTGAGTAACACATTTATAACATTTTCAGCAGCAAGTTCATTACTTAAAACAGCTATCCACTAGATTAGCACCTGTTGTGAGCATACACTTGATTATTAAGCATCACAATAATAACCATGTCCGGATTATCGCATAGCCATCATCATTCTCATCATAACCATTAAGTATATTTAGTAAATTCTACGTTGCCGCTGCTCGAGTCAAGTTCTCACTATCCGGGAGAGACGGCGATTCGAATCGATTCCTATCCAGCTGGAGGGGTATTCCTAGCACTCAGCCAAGCATACCTCGCGAGGGCAGCTCGGATCACCTTTAGCACAACTCCGGACCAATTCGCGGGTCCGTCCAGCGCCGCACCCCCAGGGACCGCCAATCTGCCAGGGTCAGGACTCTAACCAGACACCTCGCGGTCTTACGCCATTGACTCCCCGCACATCCTTACTACCAACCGGGGTGCACACTCAAAAGAACAGGGTATCCGGCTGGAGTTGCACTCGTAGGCTTCGCAGTCGGAACGACTTATCCGACCAACTAAGTGTTAGGCATGCGTTCAACATGACACGAGGACGTACAGCGTATCGGTCCTTAAACGACACAGACTGGGATAGATTCACACCCAAGACCTTCATGCCTTGTTGCTTCACTATCGTCATCCCGCCCGGTCTCATTTCATTATTAGCACATGGTTATTTCCACGATAGCAAATATAGCCAACAGTGATCAAGTATCCACCTATCTCTCGCAGGTGACAGGAAATCACCTGGCTTCTACCGAACTAAGCATGGCTAAGCATTAATTCGATCCTGGACCTACTCAGGTGAGGTATAAGGTGGACAAGGTAGTCTTCATGCAGCAAGGTTGTCATATCAACGCCTAACACTTAATGCAACAATACATAACCATAGTTAATTGACAGCTGGACATGATGACAAAAATAGTAGGAGTCTTATAATGCTCCGGGGCTTGCCTTCGACGTAGGTGGAAGGACGGTGGTCAGGGCACTCTGGTAGATCCTCTTCCTCCTCAGCTCCTTCTCCTTGAGGTGGCTCCCTCTGCTGCTCTTCTGGCTCGGGTGGTGCGAATTCCAGGACCGTCACGCCCTTGGGTACACCTATGTATGCATGACAAGGCGATAAACATAGGGAATGCACATATGATGCATGATGTCATGATGAGGAGCCAAAGGAACATAAAACAAGGTGCAAACATAAGCATAAGCTTCTAAGATTAAGAGGATCATGAAATAACAAGTAAGTGCATACTTCTTCTCTGGTACAGAGGCTAACTAGACAAGCTAATCAACCTTAGCTACTCATACACAACAACTGGTGTCATTGGCAGATTGGGTAGTCACAAGTTTTAGCTATAACTTAGTCATCCTTTGGCCAAACTAAATAAGTAAGCACTTTCTGGAAAGCTTAACAAATTGTCTGCAATTCACTTTTAGACATGACAGAAAGATTCCTAACCGAACTAGACTAAAACAGACAATGTCTCCTGGCTGTTCTGGAAAATCCAGAGAATAAGCACTTCGCAGCAGCTACTTGTAACAGTCATAACTTTTAAACTACTCATCCAAATGTCATGAAATTTGGACACAAGGCAGATAAGCACGTTAGCTACAAGTTTGTTATAGACAAGTTTTCCAGCAAACTTCATCTTCAAGCAGTTCTTAAGTAATTTCTATCAGCTACACAGAATGTGCTCTAGACAAGGCATAAATAGCAAAATAATATTTTAGCACATAATAAGAATGTAACATTGGTTCAAACCAAAAATACCAGTAGCCTAACAAATACCATAAAACATCATGGCAAGGTTTAAACTCATTGTTATTGTCCCCTTTTCTATTTATTTAATTATTAAGGTGAATTAATGAGCATGTAGTACAAGTGCTATAAAAATCTTAATAAAATTACAGCAAGCTATCTAGGCTACCACAAGGTTACTGTAAAATTCTCATGGCTCTTGCACATGCAGATTGTGAGGTAAAAAAATGACAAGCTAACAATGGTATTAAAGGCATAAATGTGAAACTCTACTAAAAAGTGTCAAACAACATATTTGAGATTTTTCTTAGCTTTGTCTTCACATGTTTACATCACCCAGCAAGTTCCATCCTAAAAGGAGTCATACTTTATTTATTAAAAATACCACATAAAACTCCTATTTAAACAAAGGATATTTATAACTTTACCAACAGGCTTCCAAAACTCATGAGGTATTTATCAGAGCCTATTCATATCATAAATAACACTCTCCTAAATTTGCATGGCCATAGGACTCATAGATCGCAAGATATAATTACCTTCTTTTTACCAAGGATTAAATCATATCTATTTATTTCTGCAAAAACATGGCATGCTTCATATTTTTATTAAAAACTAGACTAACTTAAGGATCTGACAAAATTGTAATCACTCCATTTGGATCTGCCTAACTCAAATTATGAATTTTCCAAGAATAGCAGTGAATCTGCCAAAAACAGAAATAGGGGGAGAGGGGATTAGTGGCGTCCCACTTGTCAGCGACACACATAGCAGAGGTGAGCTCGGCTGCCGGAGAACTCATCGACGGTGAGGTCTCCGGGGAAACCAAGGGCATCTACGTGTTCCTCACATCAAGGCGAACTCGTTGACCTACTTGGCTCACGCTCTACTAGACTCTAGGGTGCTCGCCGTCGAGAATGGCGGAGCGGCGGCGCTGTGCGGCGTTACGCCGGCGAACTGAGGCGACGACGACCCAGTAGAGGTTGTGGACGAGCAAGAGTGAAGCAAGGGGAAGCAGTAGGAAGAAGACTCACGGCCAGAGGTGGACCAGAGAGGTCTGGCCACGTTGTCGACGATCTCTGCGAACTCCGGCGAGGTGGAGTCCACGACGGTGCTCGGCTAGGGAAAAGAGATGGACGTCGAGGTAGAGGACGTCGCGGTGGAGCTTTGGGCGAAGCAGCTCGGCTCAAGACGCGGTGGTGCGGCCGGGAGAGCTCGCCGAAGTGCGGCGGGGCTCGCCGAGAACGAAGGCGGGCAAAATGTGGCGCTCTGAGCGAGTGGATGTCACGTCTGAGGCACGGGGTGGCTTCGTGGCGACTTGAGGGCGTTGTCCAAGCTGATAGGCGGGGTCGTCGATGGCGTATGGTCACCACCTGGCCGGACACGCGGCGGCGAACGGCGACTGTCCAAACTGAATCGGTGTGTGAAACTCCCGATCGCAGTGACTAAAACTCGATCTTCGTCGGCGTTTAACTCGTGACTCACTCGGTGGTTTTGGCTCGGATTTGTCCGAATGGATAGAGCTACACAAGTTTTACAAGTTTGCTTAAAAGATCAAGGTCTGGTTCGGCCTAGATTTCAAACTACAAGGTTCCCAAGTACCCTACCTCGATTCTGCGAAACCCAGACTTAGCCAAAATCGACTAAGTGTTGGAAACAGCACTGATTTCTGGCTTGTGGGCCACTTTTGGTCAGGTTCCAAGCATTTTCATGAAAAGGTACCCAAACAACTTTTGTAGCTTATAAAAGTTACTACAACTTTTCTTTAGATATCATTTACATGCAAGGTCTGAAGCATAGGTTTCATAAAAGATCTTTGAAAAGAGGTTTACGGGGTCAACTAGGTCAACCTAGGGTTAACCATGACTTAGGGGCATTTTTGGGTGAGACCTCCAACATAAACTTGGTTCAAAATGTTATTCTAAACATGAATAGAGTATTTTGGAAGAAAAATGTGCAATTGTGTACATTGGTCATACATGACTTCCACATAGAAGAAGCCATATAAGTAATTCAATTACATAGTTTATACACCAAATGACATGTGATCATGGTATGATGCTCATGAGTGATCATAATGATGCTTATGTTGATGCAATGCTCATGGCTTACATGCAAGCTAACACTAGGAGTGTTACAGCCCTCCCCCTTACAAAAATCTTGTCCCGAGATTTGAAAGACGTACCATTTTTCATAGAAGGAGGGGTAAGTCACTTGTAAATAGTCTTCCCTTTCCCAAGTGGCATCTCTTTCACTTTGATGGTTCCATAGCACCCTATAAAGTTTAATCACTCAACCTCGAGTAACTCTTTCTTTGACATCAAGAACTTGCACAGGCTTTTCTTCATAAGATAGATCTGACTATAATTTAAGACCTCCTATTTCTACTCTCTCTTCGGGAACGCGAAGGCATTTCTTAAGTTGGGACACATGGAATACAGGGAAAATAACTCTCATCTCAGGAGGTAGCTGTACCCTGTAAGCCACTTGGCCACTCCTTTCAGTGATTTGGTAGGGACCCACATACCTAGGGATAAGCTTCCTCTTCACACTGAAGTGGTTCACCCCTTTCATAGGCGATACCTTCAAGTACACAAAGTCACCTACTTCAAACTCGAGTGGTTTTCTTCTTCGGTCAGCGTAGCTTTTCTGCCTAGCTTGGGCAGCTTCCATGTGTTTGTGGATAACAAGAACTTGTTTCATGGCTTCTTTGACAAAGTCAATTCCGTAGTACCTCCTTTCACAAGGTTCGACCTAGTTTAGAGGAGTTCTACATTTACGGCCATATAAAGCTTCGAAAGGAGCCATTTGAATACTCTCTTGATAGCTATTATTGTAAGAGAATTCAGCTAAGGGTAGCCACTTCTCCCATGCACCCTTGGAAGAGATGACACATGCCCTCAACATATCCTCTAAGATTTGATTCACACGCTCAGCCTGACCGGAGGTATGAGGATGGTAAGCTGAAATGCGAACCAACTTTGTACCAAGGAGTGAATGTAAATGTTCCCAGAAGCGAGCAGTGAACTGAGGACCTCTATCAAAAATAATAGTGCGAGCCACCCCGTGCAACTTAACTATCTAAGAGAAGTACAACTCAGCATAGTCGGATGGTCGGTATGTAGATCGTACCGGAATGAAATGAGCTGACTTGGTCAAGCGATCAACAATCACCCATATAGAATTGAACCCTTTTTGAGAAGGGGGAAGCCCAACAATGAAATCCATGCTGATTTCTTCCCACTTCCAACCCGGAATCGACAAAGGTTGCAACAATCCTGCATGCTTAAGGTGAATTGCCTTTACCCTGCAGCAGGTATCACACCTAGCAACATAAGCTGCTATTTCCTTCTTCATCTTGGTCAACCAGAAACGTGGTTTCAAGTCTTGATACATTTTGCTACTACTAGGATGAATGGACAACTTAGAGGAGTGAGCTTCATCTAAGATTTTGTTGCATAGGTCACGGTCTTTGCGTACTACAAGTCGATCATCAAACCATAGTACACCCTTCTCATCTACCCTGAAATGCTTGGTGTCTTGCTCTTGCATTTTTCTTTTGATGTGGAAGATACTAGGGTCAGTCTTTTGGAGTTCTATAATTTGACTCACTAAGGAACAACTGACTACAATATTGAGTAGGACCACAGGATGGAATAAATTGAAACCTTCCTCTAGGAGAGGTCCAACATGTTGCTTTCGGCTAAGGGCATCTGCTACAACATTGGCCTTGCCTAGATGATAGTGCACTTCAAGATTATAATCCTTGATCAACTCTAACCATCTTCGTTGTCTCATGTTTAGCTCGGGCTGAGTGAAGATATAATTGAGGCTCTTATGGTCAGTATAAATGTGACACAGATTACCCAATAGATAATGCCTCCAGAGTTTCAATGCATGCACAATGGCCGCTAATTCTAGATCATGAGTGGATAAACAAATTATGAATTGTTATGCGTAAATTAAATAGAATAAAAAGGTGTTTGGTGTATCTTTGAAGCGTCATGTTAGTTTGCTAGTTAACCATGAAGGCAACTTGTAGAAGAGAATGCAATAGATGCTTAATTTGATTACATGTTCTTGGATGATGTTGACTACCTTGTAGAAATGACCACCTATGTCATCTATGCACCATGTCATGGTCATCTGGTACCCACTTGCATAAGGATTGCACCCCTATGTCATATATGCACCATGTCATGGTCATCTGGTACCCACTTGCATAAGCATTGCACCCCGGGCATCTCGCACTCCACTCATGAGCACACATGCATCTTACAGGCTCGCAGGAGAACGAGGTGGGACCCGAGGAGCAGGAGGAGACCCAGGAGTAGGAACTTCTTGGAGGACCAGAGCCAGGAGAAGAGCTGCAGGAGTGCCTGGACCATAAGCCGAGCACGTTTGAGAAAGGCAAGCCCCAGAGCATTCTAAGTCTCCCTATTCTCGCTAACTTAAATGATATATTATGCTTGTTCTTCTATGTTGCATCTAAGTGATAGGAATTGCTTGATACCGTTGATGCACATATACTCCTTGACATCACCACTTGTTTATCTACCTTGTCCTATGTAGATAGGCTCGGAGTCTGTTGCTTAGCTTGCTTAGCACGGTAGAAGTCGAGTGATTTCCTGTCACCTGCGAGATATAGGTGGGCACATGTTTGTTTAGCTGATAATGCCTTGAGGAAAAGTAACCAAGTGTGGGAATGAATTTGAGACCGGGCAGGGTCTTATGGTGGAGTTGACCGTAGTGCCCCTGCCTGTGTCGATTAAGGACCGATCGTGGACGGCTCTCTTATCATGTTGAACGCACGCCCCACACTTAGCTGGAAGGATAAGTCGTACTGACCGCAAAGCCTGAGCACTATCCGGGCCAGGAATCGGCCCGATGTACGCGCTGTATTGGTCATGGTTGAGGAGAACGACGAGGGCGCGGCGCGCAACCTTGGTATACCTTGGATACCTCGGTCGGCGGAACAGTCCTCGGGTACGGGCGGTGCCTGTCGAACCTGCGAATTGGTCCTGGATAGTGCAATACAGTGATCTGTAGCTCACTTGATCAGTGAGTGTGGTTTGTGTGGGGAATAAACTCGCTAGCTGGTCAGAAATCGATTTGAATCGCCATCGCTCCTGGATAGTGAGCACTTGACATGAGCCCTGTACTCGTAGTAAAGACTATGGAACACTTGGGTTATGATGATAAATGTTTATGAATGCTATGATGAGGTACCATCATATTACCACACTTGTTTGAATTAGTACAGGTGCAAATCTAGATGATAGGTAATAATACCAAACCTGAGCTAATAAAAAGAAAAGGGAGTACTGTTAGGAGGTACTTCTAGTTGAGTAAGTGCTTTTTCGCAACAAGTCTCAGCTACCCCACTATATAGCCTTCATGATCCTTGAGGAGTCTTTATTTTGGTTTACGACGGGTAAGTCTAGCTGAGTACAATCTCGTACTCAGGGTTCTATTCCCATATTGTTTTGCCGATGGGAAGATGTACTATGGTTATTGCATTCACTGCTTGTACCCAGCAATGGATGATGACTAGACCAAGGGCGATGGTCACTCTACCTTCTCTTTTACTTTTGTGGGAATGATCAAATTATGGCACTGTATCAGACTAAATATGTGTGTGTGTTACTCTCGAACTATGAAGCTTCCGCTACTTGAGAACTTTGTTTGTAATAACTTTAAGTACTCCGATGTATTTGATGAATGATGCGAACTGGATGTAATTGTGAATGGTGACCGCTGAACTTATTACGATCTTGGCTGTATGTACGATTTGTGGTTTGAAATCCTTCGAGATTTCACGGACTACCGGGATTATATGGGCTTAAGCTCGATGGTTTGACTGTGCAAATGGTCACTATTAGGCTTAATCTCTTATAATTTGGGTGGTTCTGTTACACCTGACCCCTGGAGAGATAGAATCCCATTATTCATTAGCATATTTTCTAGAGAGGATTCAGAGAGAGAGGATCCTTAGGGTTCCCACCTCATAGGGCTTAGCATCCAAAGTGAGAGTAGAATTAGTTCTACTAGATTGAGAGAGATAGAGTGGAGGTGTAGATCGGAGGAAGCCCGGCCTGTCGGTGTCTACTCCGAGGTTGTACCTGCGGGATCAAGTCTCCTAACTCGAGGCTTGCTCCTAGAATTCTTTAGTATTTCGACTTCTAAATTCTAGTAAGTTCTTTGTTTTATTGTTCTTTGGTTTATGAGTTTACTTTGATCTCTTCGCGTGGAGTTTAGAGTAATCATCTCTAGCGTAAATGTGGTGTTTGGGCTAGGATACTCATAGATATCCCCTATCTAGCCGGACTATGGTAGTAGCGAGGAACGTGACATTTCCGAGTTACCTTTGTAGCCCATATCCCGTTAGCAGGATCGATAGGGTTTATAGGTGCGGGTCGAACATCCTCTGTGGTGTCTGGATTCTGTGAGCCTCCCCAATAGAATAGTAGATCATCCTTACCAAGGTTAGAACGAGAGTGCAGTTGTAATCTTCTCTATACATCACTCACATCGAGTCATAGTGGTTGTAGCCTAAAGGTTAGTAGTAATAGACCTGGTTAGTCAGATGCACGCTTTCTCCTAGTGGTAAAAATATAAATACAATACTCTAGATAACATCCAGGGTGAAGTGCTCACCGATATCCGTGCGCTTGCAGATTAATTCCTGATTGCGTTACTAAATATCAACAGAGAGTCTGATGCATTGGTCTAGTTTGTGTTCCCCTAGTACACTTCATTTGCCCCACTAACTCTCAGGAACCAATCTTTCCATCCCTTAGTGGGTTTTGGCCAGGATCGAAAAGTGTCCTTCCATAGATCTAAGGAGAAGTTTTCGGCTCTAAAGGGGATCTTGTTAGTTTCAGCGTTAATTAAATCAGTAGGATCTGGATCACCCATTGGACCTAGACATAGTAGGTGAGGTTGCTCAGTGGGAATAACTATCTTGTCACTCAAGTCCTAGAGTTTGGGGATCAAAAGGACGGAAAAATAGGAAGAAAATGCTAAGTATATAAACTTGCAAGAATGTAAACAACTGCAGTAAAGGAAAGAGAAGATAGGGATGGATTAACCTTAGGAACAGTGAAGTTGATGCCCATTTCTTCTAGTAGGGGAAGATCAGGGGTTTGAAGGTCTTGAGTTACAAGTCTTGCTGTAGGGGAGTTACATGTTGCCGGAGTTCTTGAGCTTTTCATCAAAGTCGCCACCGGAGAGAACGAGGATGGAGGTAAAGAGTGGCAGCGTAGAAGATGAGTGCTGAGGAAGGAGGTATTTATCGATTGAGATGAGTAGGGGTATTTTTGACTTATCTCTTTGCCCTATCCATGAAATTCGAGGTTGTTCATATGGATATGGTAACTATTCGCATGATAATCAAGGGATTGTGCACGTGATTTGATGGCAAGTAATCATGATTTTGGAGACATTTTACTATACACAATATTTTAGTCAGTCATCGGTAATCTATCCTAATCGAAAAGTTGCCGATGAGCGTTTTTCTATATAATTCGGCTCGGCTGGTTGGAAGATTTGAGATATTTACGGAGATATGGAAGTCAGGGTTAAAGTTGTTTGGATTTGGTAATAAATTTTTTCCAAAAGGATAGTGATTATTTGGAGAGAATTTTGGAGCATTAATGATTTTATACTCCGAAATTAGGGGCATGTGTTGACACTGTTTTTAGGCACAAGTCAAGATGGTCAGGAAGAACTGATCGGCAATCAGGAAAATGTTGTATCGAGCCGATAAGAATATTGTCGATAGCCGATGCGCCGATGACAGGATGATAGGTGGAGAATGTTGCTGGCCTGAGGGTTGACACGGTGGTTACTGATCATTGCCGATTGATCGCCGATACCGATGAAGAAAGGTGTGGAAGTTGCTAAGGAAGCTACAAGGAGTAGGATGGTGCCGATGAAGGAAGGCATGGAAGTTGCTAAGGAGGCAACAAGGATATGCCAATGAAGCATACACCAGAGTAGATAGGTGGTTGTTTTCCATATTTATTAAAGTATGCCTTATGTAAGAGTCCTGTTTTGTTTATAATTAAATCCTAGTCGTATACGATTGTAACTCTTTTGGTCAGGGTATAAATGTAGACCTAGCAGCAATATAAGAAGGACAATCAATCGATATCATACACAAGTTTTACATCTATTTTTACATCTACTTTTTTGACAACTTCGTCAACTCGCACACTTTCTTTTGTCTACGAGTTCTCAGGGATTCAACAAGCAATACTCGACGAATTCACAAGTTTCGCGCGAGTACCTCTTGGCCGTGACATCCGGGCGCATCGCTGTTGTCATGACCAAAGTATTCAAGTTATCACCTTTGTCGATTGTTAGGTCAAATCGACTGGCACGCCTCAACATTAGAATCGGGTATTAGCCCTTTGTGTTTGCAGATCTATTTTGCATCAACAAACGGCTTGGTCCAATTCTTCTCCATCTTCTTTACCATCATCCATTAGAACCCCCTTTCTCCGCGCTTTGTCCAACAAATATAGTTTGATACGAAACCCGACTTCAGCAATTGCATATGAAGAGTCCTTGAGCATTAATATTCCTTCAAATTCTTACAAATGGTGCATGGGCAGCAGATGAAACCATCCTGCTTGTTTGCCTCAGCCACACCTAAGAAATAGTGCAAGCCAACATTGAACTCTTTGGAGCGGCGGTCGACATTATACATCCAATTGCATGATGACAACTGCATTAAATATTACAACCATGCACTTAGTTCTTGATGTTATTGCACAACACGCATGACATCACATGATTGATTAATTCAAGCAACCCTTACTACAACAAAGACAAACACAGCTAGCAATAAAAAAACTAGAACTAAAATGCACTTAAGCAATATAATTAGTTCTCGTCCTATCCCAACTAAAACAGACAACTGCACATCCGCTGGCAGGGTGGTGGGCTTCTTTCGCTGGCTCAATGCCTCCTCACCTTCAGTGCCAACCTCCTCTACAACATAATTTTGTACATGTTGAACGTACTCTTCCTCTGAAGGGTCGAGATGGCGGACTAGAGGGGGGTGAATAGTCCGTTCTAAAAAATATTATGTCGACTAACCGAAACAAATGCGGAATTAAAACTATCGGTCTAGCCAAGACTACACCCCTCTATCTAAGTTCTCTAGCACCTTGAAAAGATCCTAAACAACCAAGTAAGGTGCTACCTTAGCAAGAGCTCACCTAACCAATTCTAGGAGCAAGGTCACACAAACCTATGCAACTAGTACTTTACAAACTGGGGGAGCTCCTACTCAAACTAGTGAGGCAAAGTGCACAAAGCCTAAGCTCACTAGCGAGCTCAATAACAAGGCAACTAATGCCAAATTAGAGAGCGCAACTTACTTAGCTACACAAACTAAGCAATGTGACTAACAAGGTTACACAAATCAAATTAATCATGCAAGGGGACTACTTCTAGCTACACAAGTAAGAAGATGACTAGCAAGCTACACAAGCTAACTAAATATAAGAGCAACTAAACAAGCATAGTATATAAATGTAATAACAAGCTTGTGATAGGGACATGCAAACCAACGGAAAGAACAATGTTGACACGATGATTTTCTCCCGAGGTTCACTTGGTTGCCACCAAGCTACGTCCCCGTTGAGACAAGCTCCAAGGTTGCCGCCGGTCCTCTTGCTAGTGGTGACCCGCAAGTCACACTCTCCCACGTGGAGTGCTTACCACAAGATCTAGCACTTGACCCGGCCGGACTTGTCGCTCTTCTCATCTCGCTCAACTAGAGTTGCTCTTCGCGATCCCCGCTGGTGAGCACCGTACCCCTCACAATCTCTTCTCCGGAGCACCGCACAATCTTCTTGCATGCTTCGACGGAGTCACAAGCCACCAAGCCATCTAGGAGGTGGCAACCTCCAAGAGTAACAAGCACCACTGGCTTGCAACACGAACACCTAGTGCCACTCGATGCAATCTCTCAATGCAACGCACTAGAATCGCTCACTCACACAATCGGATGATCACTATCAAGCATATGTGAGTTAGAGGCTTTACTAGCACTCCCCAAGCATGGACACTAAGTCCCAAGGGTGCTCAACAACAGCCAAGGCCGGCCACCACTTGTATTCATAGCCCCAAGGGCTAAACTAGCCGTTGCCTCTTCACTGGGCAAAAGTCGTGAGCACCGGACTCACTGCAGGTAGCACCGGACGCTGGAACAGTGCGTCCGGTGCTCTAGAAACAGGCATGTGTCACTAGCCGTTTGAACTCGACCATTGCCACCAACGGTTAGCACATGCGCGTGTGTCTGGAATAGTAACACCTGACGCTCTGCAGCTTCACACTGGACGCGTCCTGTGCACACCGGACTCGTCCTGTGCGCACCGGACCCGTACGCAGAGAGCAACGCAAACTTGCAGCAGCACCGGACTCGTCTTGTGCACACCGGACTCACAGCGTCCTGTGCCTGCAGTTCAACTTGTTAGGTTACAAACTTCTAGCTCCGAACTCTGAATTCGATGATCTTGGACATTTTGGAATGCTTACTTAGAGTGCTATCCAATCTATATGAATACTCAATCCAAATCAAAATGGATCAAAGCAGTATTCCAATCTAAAAGCCATCCTAATATCCGGAGAACACCGAAAGACTTCTCTCTCTTCTCCAAGTAGAACAAAATCAACTCCAACACCTTCTCCCTTGCAAATGTACCAACACCACCAAGTGTACACCACCATGTGCAAGTGTGTTAGCATTTTCACAAATATTTTCCCGAAGGAGTTAGCCTCTCAACTTGCCATGCCACTCGATCCTAACACGTATACAAAGTTAGATCGCTCAAGTGGCACTAGATGACCGATATGCAAACAAGTTTGCCCCTCTTGATAGTACGGCCATCAATCCTAAATCCGGTCATAAACTTCTCTACACACCTATGACTGATGAAATGGAAATGCCCTAAGTTATACCTTTGCCTTGCGCTTTCATTCCATCTCCTCCAATGTTGATGCAACACATGCACCAACCAATCACCAAATGATATGATCCACTTCATATCATCACATGACCGTATTGGTTCATCGATCTTGGTTGCCTCGGTACATCGGCGCCAAGTCTTGCTCAAGCTTCACCGTCACACGCGGTCCCTCGCTTCAAAGCCTCTGACTTGCCCTTCACTCTTGCAACCGGTCCATCGAGCCAAGCCTCATCTTGATCTTCTCCACCTTGGTCACATGACTCCATGTCATGTCTCATATGCAATGAGCTCCTCCATCATCATATAATCACTTGTGGACTAATCTCCTGTGAATCTCACATAAACATTATTAGTCCACCTAAGTTGTCACTCAATTACCAAAACCAAACAAGGACCTTTCATCCTCCCAGTACCAACCTTTACATCCGCCGGTGCCCTCCCACTGTAACTAGAACAAAGAATAAGGAATTTAAACAACATTATTAATCAAAACCGACAGAAATTAACCATATTAATCAAATGCAGGGAAATAACCCACTTCACGGTCCGGACACTTGTAGAATATATGACCCTTGTTGATTCCCTCTTTTTTCACTTGGTACTCCTTCACAATCTTCTGCTTACACTCGAAGCAAGCAATCAGAGGAAGATCCGGCCATAGACGCTTTGGATCCCGATGATGAGAGACTGAGGACCCGGTAGCCATCTACTATATATCCATACTCATTTCTTAAACTATGCATATATAATACCAATTTAGCTAGACTTCTCAATTTGATGAACTATATGCTCAAATTCTTTTTACATGCTCAAAATAACAAGTTGAGCTAACAAGTCAATTTGATGAACTATATTAATTAAACAATGAAATATTATATATATAGTAATTAATTTAAGCTATGGATATTACTGCTTTAAGCTATGGATTCAAACTAACAAATAAATTTGAGAAGATTAGTTACCAATGAATTTGAGCTCAAAAAAATGGCGGCGATATCACAAAGACAAAAACAACATAAAAATGACAAGGGAGGATGAAGTTAGTTACCCCTAGACCGGGGGAAATGATGGCGGCGTCGAAGATGATCACCAATGGGCGCCGAAGATGGAAAACAAGCAAGAAACAATAAGAACTACCAATGGTAAGAGCAAGAACAAGTAAGAGGAGTTCACTGAAATTTTAATGGGCTCGATCTCGGCTAGGGAAGGGATTTATAGCGTGGGCTTTTATTCCCGGACTGAAGAAAGAATAGAGACTAAAAGGGGTCCCTTTAGTCCCGGAGCAAGCCACCAACCGAGGCTAAATCATTAGTCCCGGCTGGTGGCTTGCCCCGGGACTAAAGGGTCTATGCCCCGACAGCCGTAGTCGTTGGGCAGCCATTGGGCAGGACCCTTTAGTCCCGGCGCGTTTTACGAGCCGGGACTAAAGGTCTTTTTAACCCCGAGGCGCAAAAAAACCGAGATAATTGTAGATTTTGGGCATCGTTCAAAGCCCTGTTTTGTAGTAGTGAGATCTATTGGCTTAATAGTTCAAATTTATTATCTTTGCCAATGCTGCGTCAGTTGACCTGTTTGATGATGATACAAATTATATTTCGTTAGTTTGTAGATTTATTTATATAAAATAGGTAACTGTTTATATGTTATACATCCTCAATTACGCTATATAGCCACATGCTTTCATGATCTATCCCTTTGACAAGTATTGTTTATACGGAGTATGCTTTGATTTAGCGAATGATGCATATTTTAATTATTTTATATCATCAAACTGATATCAGCTCTATAGCTGATAGACTTACCCATAGTCTCTTTAGCCATACATGGAACTATCTGGACAACAACACTGACATATTCCGCCTTATATTACTTTTTTTTTGTCAATTGCAGGGTCAAATTAACTAGCACACTTATGAATCCAAAACCGACTTGTTGTCACAACCCAGGGGTGATGGCGTATTACCGTAGTACATCAAGGAATGGAGATGGCGTCAACTAGCTATTGCTGTGTTTGCACTTGTAAGACTCCATGACTAGTGGGGCCTTCGTGCCAGCCAAGGGTGTGCCATATAGGGACCCCTTTTGCGTGTATGACCATTCAGAATATTTTTTTTTCTATCGGTAAAGCAGCGAGAGACAGAGGGGTTCCTCTGCTCGTCGTCGTCCGCGATATCACCGCGTTCGATCATGTCCCGGTGATCGTCGGCGGCCACGGGTGTGATAGGTGGAACCGTCCAATTTATAATAATTGAAGTGAATTAGCGACCACAAGAGTAGTCAAGCCAATGGACTTGAACTCATGTAAACCTGGTAGTCCGACGAAACCTCAAAAGATCTCGATTCAACCAACATACAACCAAGACCGTACATGATCAAGCATCTCCATCACAGATTATAAACACTCATCACAGAACATAGTTTTACATACACATCAGAGTTCAAATAAAGTTATTACAACATGGTTCAGTAGCGGAGGCAAAGTAGTTTTGAAACAACAAACGCACTTAGGTTAATTACATGCCAGCTCCATAATCATCCCAAAAAAAGCACAACCAAAAATACGAGAAGTAATCTTGCCCGAGATCTACTCATCATCCGTCGCCGGATGGTGATAGTTAGCACAGTAGCCGTGATACACGACATCATCTGCAACAAGGGTTAATAAAACCCTGAGTATGAGAAGGTACTTAGCTAGACTTACCCGTCATAAACCAGAAATAAAGTGACACCAAGGAGTATGCAAGGCTCATATTTGTGGGCTTGTTTGACTCACATTTTGCATAAAAGCCTTAGTTTTGAGTAACACATTTATAACATTTCCAGCAGCAAGTTCATTACTTAAAACAGCTATCCACTAGATTAGCACCTATTGTGAGCATACACTTGATTATTAAGCATCACAATAATAACCATATCTGGATTATCGCATAGCCATCATCATTCTCATCATAACCATTAAGTATATTTAGTAAATTCTACGTTGCCGCTACTTGAGTCAAGTTCTCACTATCCGGGAGAGACGGCGATTTGAATCGATTCCTATCCAGCTGGAGGGGTATTCCTAGCAACCACCCAAGCATACCTCGCGAGGGCAGCTCGGATCACCTTTAGCACAACTCCGGACCAATTCGCGGGTCCGTCCAGCGCTGCACCCCCAGGGACCGCCAATCTGCCAGGGTCAGGACTCGAACCTGACACCTCGCGGTCTTACGCCATTGACTCCCCGCACATCCTTACTACCAACCGGGGTGCACACTCAAAAGAACAGGGTATCCGGCTGGAGTTGCACTCGTAGGCTTCGCAGTCGGAACGACTTATCCGACCAACTAAGTGTTAGGCATGCGTTCAACATGACACGAGCACGTACAACGTATCGGTCCTTAAACGACACAGACAGGGATAGATTCACACCCAAGACCTTCATGCCTTGTTGCTTCACTATCGTCATCCCACCCGGTCTCATTTCATTATTAGCATATGGTTATTTCCATGATTGCAAATATAGCCAACAGTGATCAAGTATCCACCTATCTCTCGCAGGTGACAGGAAATCACCCGGCTTCTACCGAACTAAGCATGGCTAAGCATTAATTCGATCCTGGACCAACTCAGGTGAGGTATAAGGTGGACAAGGTAGTCTTCATGCAGCAAGGTTGTCATATCAATGCCTAACACTTAATGCAACAATACATAACCATAGTTAATTGACAGCTGGACATGATAACAAAAATAGTAGGAGTCTTATAATGCTCCGGGGCTTGCCTTCGACGTAGGTGGAAGGACGGTGGTCAGGGCACTCTGGTAGATCCTCTTCCTCCTCAGCTCCTTCTCCTTGAGGTGGCTCCCTCTGCTGCTCTTCTGGCTCGGGTGGTGCGAATTCCAGGACCGTCACACCCTTGGGTACACCTATGTATGCATGACAAGGCGATAAACATAGGGAATGCACATATGATGCATGATGTCATGATGAGGAGCCAAAGGAACATAAAACAAGGTGCAAACATAAGCATAAGCTTCTAAGATTAAGAGGATCATGAAATAACAAGTAAGTGCATACTTCTTCTCTGGTACAGAGGCTAACTAGACAAGCTAATCAACTTTAGCTACTCATACACAACAACTGGTGTCATTGGCAGATTGGGTAGTCACAAGTTTTAGCTATAACTTAGTCATCCTTTGGCCAAACTAAATAAGTAAGCACTTTCTAGAAAGCTTAACAAATTGTCTGCAATTCACTTTTAGACATGACAGAAAGATTCCTAACCGAACTAGACTAAAACAGACAATGTCTCCTGGCTGTTCTGGAAAATCCAGAGAATAAGCACTTCGCAGCAGCTACTTGTAACAGTCATAACTTTTAAACTACTCATCAAAATGTCATGAAATTTGGACACAAGGAAGATAAGCACGTTATCTACAAGTTTGTTATATACAAGTTTTCCAGCAAACTTCATCTTCAAGCAGTTCTTAAGTAATTTCTCTCAGCTACCCAGAATGTGCTCTAGACAAGGCATAAATAGCAAAATAATATTTTAGCACATAATAAGAATGTAACATTGGTTCAAACCAAAAATACGAGTAGCTAGAACATGTCTAACAAATACCTTAAAACATAATGGCAAGGTTTAAACTCATTGTTATTGTCCCTTTTTCTATTTATTTAATTATTAAGGTGAATTAATGAGCATGTAGTACAAGTGCTATAAAAATCTTAATAAAATTACAGCAAGCTATCTAGGCTACCACAAGGTTACTGTAAAATTCTCATGGCTCTTGCAGATAGAGATTGTGAGGTACAAAAATGACATGCTAACAATTGTATTAAAGGCATAAATGTGAAACCCTACTAAAAAGTGTCAAACAACAGATTTGAGATTTTTCCTAGCTTTGTCTTCACATGTTTACATCACGCAGCAAGTTCCATCCTAAAAGGAGTCATACTTTATTTATTAAAAATACCACATAAAACTCCTATTTAAACAAAGGATATTTATAACTTTACCAACAGGCTTCCAAAACTCATGAGGTATTTATCAGAGCCTATTCATATCATAAATAACACTCTCCTAAATTTGCATGGCCATAGGACTCATAGATCGCAAGATATAATTACCTTATTTTTACCAAGGATTAAATCATATCTATTTATTTCTGCAAAAACATGGCATGCTTCATATTTTTCTTAAAAACTAGACTAACTTAAGGATCTGACAAAATTGTAATCACTCCATTTGGATCTGCCTAACTCAAATTATGAATTTTCCAAGAATAGCAGTGAATCTGCCAAAAACAGAAATAGGGGGAGAGGGGATTAGTGGCGTCCCACTTGTCAGCGACACACATAGCAGAGGCGAGCTCGGCTGCCGGAGAACTCATCGACGGTGAGGTCTCCGGGGAAACCGAGGGCATCTATGTGTTCCTCACATCAAGGCGAACTCGTTGACCTACTTGGCTCATGCTCTACTGGACTCTAGGGTGCTCGCCGTCGAGAATGGCGGAGCTGCGGCGCTGTGCGGCATTACGCCGGCGAACTGAGGCCACGATGACCCAGTAGAGGTTGTGGACGAGCAAGAGTGAAGCAAGGGGAAGCAGTAGGAAGAAGAATCACGGCCAGAGGTGGACCAGAGAGGTCTGGCCACGTTGTCGATGATCTCTGCGAACTCCGGCGAGGTGGAGTCCACGACGGAGTTGGCTATGTGACCTCACCGGTGCTCAGCTAGGGAAAAGAGATGGACGTCGAGGTAGAGGACGTCGCGGTGGAGCTTTGGGCGAAGCAGCTCGGCTCAAGACGCGGTGGTGCGGCCGGGAGAGCTCGCCGAAGTGCGGCGGAGCACGCCGAGAACGAAGGCGGGCAAAATGTGGCGCTCTGAGCGAGTGGATGTCGCGTCTGAGGCACGGGGTGGCTTCGTGGCGACTTGAGGGCGTTGTCCAAGCTGATAGGCGGGGTCGTCGACGGCGTACGGTCACCACCTGGCCGGACACGCGGCGGCGAACGGCGACTGTCCAAACTGAATCGGTGTGTGAAACTCCCGATCGCAGTGACTGAAACTCGATCTTCGTCGGCGTTTAACTCGTGACTCACTCGGTGGTTTTGGCTCGGATTTGTCCGAATGGATAGAGCTACACGAGTTTTACAAGTTTGCTTAAAAGATCAAGGTCTGGTTCGGCCTAGATTTTAAACTACAAGGCTCCCAAGTACCCTACCTCGATTCTGCGAAACCCAGACTTAGCCAAAATCGACTAAGTGTTGGAAACAGCACTGATTTCTGGCTTGTGGGCCACTTTTGGTCAGGTTCCAAGCATTTTCATGAAAAGGTACCCAAACAACTTTTGTATCTTATAAAAGTTACTACAACTTTGCTTTAGATGTCACTTACATGCAAGGTCTCAAGCATAGGTTTCATAAAAGATCTTTGAAAAGAGGTTTACGGGGTCAACTAGGTCAACCTAGGGTTAACCATGACTTAGGCGCATTTTTGGGTTAGACCTCCAACATAAAATTGGTTCAAAATGTTATTATAAACATGAATAGAGTATTTTGGAAGAAAAATGTGCAATTGTGTACATTGGTCATACATGACTTCCACATAGAAGAAGCCATATAAGTAATTCAATTACATAGTGTATACACCAAATGACATGTGATCATGGTGTTGACACCGTTTTTGGACACGTATCCAGGATCGGTAGAGTATAGGTCGGCAAGATGCGGTGGCAGTACTTGATCTGCGGAAGAAGCTACCGATGAGGATGGTTGCCGATGAAGGGGTTGCTGAATATGACTAAGTTCATAGGTGGTGATGTGTTTGTGCCGATGGTCGGTGTTAGTTAGTGTCGATAGCTGTGATAAGGGGGTCTGCCGATGATGCGGAAGAAAAGCCTGGAGGTTGCCGGTCGGCTAGTGGAGGTATCCTAGTTTGTCACGAAAGGATAGTTTTATGATTTCCTTAGTTATTTAAATAGTTTTGTACACGGATTCTGTTTGGAATTTGAGTTCTGGTCGTGTCTGGTTGTAGCTCTTTGAGCAGAGTATAAATTTAGACCCTAGGGCATTGTAATACAGACATCTATCAATCAATCAAACACAAGTTTCTACTCATATTCTAGCATCTACTTTTTCGATGACTTCGTCATATTTTCCTTTTTATTACGAGTTCTTAGGAGTTCATAGACTTAAGCTCGGTGTATTCTCAAGTTCCGCGTGAATACCTCTTGGCCGTGGCATCCGGGCGCATCGCTGTTGTCGGGACCAAAGTATTCAAGTTATCACCTTTGCCGATAGTAAGGTCAAATCGGCTGGCATGCCTTAACGTTTAAATCGGGTATTAGCCCTTTGTGTTTGCAGATCAGCTTTTGCATCAACACATCTTTTGGCACGCCCGGTGGGACCAGATTCAAATCAACATGTCGACTACTGAGTTTGATCAGGAGAACGTCATCCCCGTGATGGAAGCCAATCTCAGGGACGAGCAGAAGCAAGCTATTGCTAAAGCCATGGAGGATTACAAGCAGCAATGCCTGAGGTCCTTCAGCATGAACAGGAGCGGCGAAGTGATCCAGAAGGATGCGCTGCCGATGCCTCGACAGGTTACTTTTGAAGCCAATCCTGGTAAACTTCAAGAGATGGTCGATAGTGCTATCAACCGTGCCTTGATCAACCAAGTTGGTGTGCTGTCCAATACGGTCTTCAATGCCATGGCTAGAACTTTTAAGGAAGGACAATTGCCACCAGATTATGTGGGCCCCTCTCATCATCAACTAGGATCACCGGTGGTCACAGCTCCATCGGCTGCTATAGCCGCTGCGGGTACATAGACAACCGTTCCTCCAAGCACGTTGGGAGTCACTAATGCACAATCTACGCCGATGACAACTAATCCACCGACTTCAGATGAGCAGATTAAGCTCACTACGGATCTGTTGGCATCGGCGATGTCAGGACCAGTCCCTCCTCCTAACTGGTGGGGTTTTGGTATGCCCCCAGAATACTTGAAGACACCTGGCACATCTCAGGCAACTGATATGAGAGGCAAGCCTCCTATGGCATCGGCACCTCCAAATGTGCCGATGAATCAGAGTCCCCAGTATACTACAACCACCACTGCGAGACCTTACACTGGGAATTCTCAAGCTCCAACTTTCCAGATGCCTAACGCATCGGCAGACTCAATGCTGATGCAACAGAGGCGTATGACTCAGCCAGGGTATGTCAATTCAATGATGATGCCCAATTACCAGTCATCGGCAGGACCTATGCCGATGAACGCTAATAGTGGATGGCTTGGGCAGCAAGTCTTTCCGCAAACGCCCCAACAGAATCATTAGGCTACAGGGTTCCAGCAAGGCCAGATCTACCCTGGGTTCCAAAATCAGGGACTACCTAACCAGCCAATGAATCTTGGGCAGCAAATCGGTGGACAACAGATCAGCGCACAGCACTTTGGTGATCAGCAGGTGGGTGGCCAAATGATTAACCCAATGTTCCATACAGATCGTGCGCCGCACAGACACATGGAAGCTTACCAGCAGGTGCCGGATCCGCAACCGCCTCATCGGCAAGATGCCGATGCTTATTGGGCTGATAAGATTGCTGAAGTGATGAAAGACCAATTTGGGATAAAACCTAAAGTCAACACTTACTCTTATCGGACACCGTATCCTCCCGCATATGATTTGATCCCACTTCCGAATCGGTACAAGGTACCGGATTTTACTAAGTTTTCTGGGCAGGATGACACGTCAACCATGGAGCACATCAACAGGTTCATTATCCAGTGCGGAGAAGCTGCTAACAGGGACGAGTTAAGGGTTCGCTTATTCTCGTCATCATTATCTGGATCGGCTTTTACTTGGTTTATATCATTACCTCCCAACTCAGTGGTTACTTGGGCCGATCTAGAGAAGCAGTTCCACAAATATTTCTTTTCTGGTGTCCATGAGAAGAAGATCACCGATTTGGTCAAATTGAGGCAACGCAATGATGAATCGGTTGAAAGTTTTGTGCAAAGATACGGGAGGTCAAGAACAAATGCTATAGCCTGGTTCTGGATGATCGGCAGCTAGCCGATTTGGCTTTCCAGGGTTTATTGCCGCACATAAGGGACAAGTATGCGTCTCAGGAGTTTGAAAGCTTAAGTCATTTGGTGCAGAGAATTTCTGATCAAGATATCAAGCCTTTCAAGCCAAAAAGAGCATGGAATAAAAAAGTATCATTTGTGGATGAAGCTGCAAGCTCGGACTCTGATGAAGAGCCAGTCATCGGCTTAGCAGAATGGGTGAAAAATAAAAAGCCGATGTCTTGTCCTATTGGACGTAAAGAGCCAGAGAAGTTCGCGTTTGACATCACTAAGGCCGATAGGATATTTGACTTTCTACTTCAAGAGGGTCAAATCAAATTGTCACCCAATCATGTGATCCCATCGGCTGAGGAATTGAAAAGGATGAAATATTGTAAGTGGCACAATGCAACTTCTCACGACACTAATGAGTGTAAAGTTTTTAGACAGCAGCTGCAATCAGCTATAGAATCTGGAAGGATCAAATTTGACAGCTCCAAAACTCAGAAGCCGATGAAGATTGATCAACATCCCTTCCCAACAAACATGCTGGATGCTAAGGGAAAGGCCAAAGTCTTGTCGTCGGAAGCAGTTGAAAGAGGTGCATCTGTAGATCCCCAGCATCAGGTCACTACTGCCGATGCAAAAGGAAAAGGCTTAATCCAGGAAGGAACTAATTCAGGAAGGCCTCTCCGATCTGGTATCATGATAACTCACAGAAGGCCTCGGGAAACTTGGCAACAACGTGAGGATCGGTATCGGCGCCAGCAGGAAGATTATCATCGCGAAGAAGAAAGACGCCGACATGAGTGGAATCGGCATAGGGATCACTGGAATTGTCCATTCTTCATCCATGGCTGGGAGGAGAATATCAAGCTTCCAACTATCAGAGATTGTCCTGAGTGCAACGGTTATGATCGGTATGACAGATCCGATCGGCGCTATCACGATGGTAATCGGCGATTTCATGGGCCGATTAGGGTGAGAGCGTCCGTTCATGATCGGCTGGGGGGCAGGCTCAGTGTGCACGATAGGCTTGGCAATTGTGTTCAGGATTTTCCCAGGAACCAGGAGGAACTCGAAGAGATGGCTAATGCGCGGGTTCCCGATGAGTTCGTTTTCTGTCGGGACGCCAATACTTATCGGATGGAGTCAAGAGAATATCATCGCCCATCGGTAAGGCAACAACAACTCCCTCCATGGTGTCCAGAAGGGTTGACCATGACACAAAAGAGAAGGCTGCAGTGCGAAAGACGAGAAGAGTTAAGCAAGGGTGAGAACTCTGGCCAGTCTAGGGATCATCAACAAGCAGATCCTAAGGGGAAAGGGCCATCGGCAGATGTCAACATGGTATTTATGTTGCCGATGGAATTCCTTGCATCGTCCAGCGATGACGAATTGGAGTTTTCTGATCAGATAGCTCAGTTGGCCCTAGATCCGATGACAGCTATCTTTGAAAAGCCTGCCGATGATGAAAGGCAACATCTTAAGGCTCTGTTTGTCAAAGGAAGAGTGGATGGTCAGCCGATGACCAAAATTTTGATTGATGGTGGAGCTGCTATCAATATCATGCCATATGCAGTGTATCGGAAGCTTGGGAAAGGAGATCAGGATTTAACCAAGACAGATATGATGCTCAAGGACTTTGAAGGCAACGTGTCTCCAGTCAAGGGAGCCGTATGCGTTGAGTTGACCATCGGCAGTAAAACCTTGCCGACAACCTTCTTCGTGATCAGTGGAAAGGGTGCTTATAACTTACTGTTGGGGAGAGATTGGATTCATGCCAATTGTTGCATCCCATTTACAATGCACCAGTGCTTGGTTCAGTGGGTAGGTGACAAGATTGAAATTGTCCCGGGAGATTCTTCCTATGTTGTTGCATCGGCAGAGGCAGACACCTATGAAAGAACTAGGTGTATTTCAGGAGAGGTCTGGGAGAGAGATTTTCTCAAGGTTGCCGATTATGAAATTCCACCGATCCAAGCAGTCGGTTCTGATGAAGGTTTTTAATGGATAGGTTCGCCGATGATGGAAAGTTAGGCTAGGGGTTCACATCGGCCGATGATTTGGTAGAAGTAGATATAGGCAGTGGTGATAAACCTAGACCTACTTTTATTAGCGCTAAGTTAAGTCCTAAGTGTAAGCAACAGTTAACTGATTTGTTAAAGGAATATAAAGATTGCTTTGCTTGGGATTATACTGAGATGCCTGGTTTGGACCGAGCGATTGTTGAACATCGGTTGCCTATCAAGTCTGGATTTCGGCCACATCAGCAGCCAGCTCGCCGATGTAATCCTAATATTCTTCCTGACATCAAGGCCAAAATAACTAAACTTATTGAAGCCAAATTTATTCGGCAGTGTCGGTATGCCGAGTGGATTTCCAATGTTGTTCCGGTTTACAAGAAGAACGGGAAGCTTCGGGTCTGCATTGATTTCAGGAATCTTAACAAAGCTACACCGATGGATGGCTACCCAATGCCAGTTGCCGATCTGCTAGTTGACGCTGCGGCTGGGCATCGGATTATTAGCTTTATGGATGGCAATGCAGGATACAACCAAATATTCATGGCTGAAGAGGATATTCCAAAGACTGCATTTAGATGTCCTGGTCATGTCGGGTTGTTTGAATGGATAGTCATGACCTTTGGCTTGAAGAATGGTGGTGCTACTTATCAGAGGGCCATGAATTTTATATTTCATGAATTCATCGGCAAGCTGGTGGAGATTTATATTGATGATGTGGTGGTTAAGTCTGGAGACTTCACAAAGCATCTTGCCGATCTACGAAAGGTGTTGGAATGCACAAGGAAGCATGGTTTGAAAATGAATCCCAATAAGTGTGCATTTGGTGTATCGGCAAGACAGTTTCTTGGTTTCATGGTGCATCAAAGGGGGATTGAAATTAGTCAAAGATCTATTGATGCCATCAACAAAATAGTTGCCCCTACCAACAAGACTGAGCTCCAGTCCTTGATCAGCAAGGTAAATTTTATCAGAAGATTTATATCTAACTTGTCTGGTAAAATTCGTGCTTTCAGTCCTCTTCTTAAGTTAAAGGCCGATCATGAATTTGTTTGGGGGAAAGAACAACAGTTGGCTCTGGATGAAATCAAGAATTATTTAGTGAATCCTCCAGTTCTGATTCCACCTCAGCAAGGGAAGCCCTTCAGATTGTATTTGTCTACCGATGGGACGGTCATCGGTTCGGCTTTGATTCAAGAATTTGAAGGGAAAGAGCGTGTGATTTATTACTTAAGCAGGAGGTTGATTTGTAACACCCCAGTGTTATGGTTGCATCAAACATGTGCATAGCATGAGCATCATCATTTATTCAAAGCATCCATGATCATCATCTATCTTGAGACATGTCATCCTTTGCAAAAAGGTGTTTTAAATTGCTTAAATAGGCTTCCTATGCTTATGTTTGAGTGAACAATGCTTGTGTTTGTGCTTAATGTCTTGGTAAATAGCTTATCTATGCTTAACTTAACCTTGGGAACAATGTTCATGTTGATCACTTCTCCAAAATAATCACTTAAGTCATACTTATGCAAATAGGCCCTAGAAACCTCTTTTGCTTAGGCTTTTAAAAAGTGTTTCATAAAATGTTTGCATGTCAAAACTTCCTACAGCAAAGTTGTAGCAAATGTTATAAGGAACAAAAGTTGTTTTATGGCCATCTCATGAAAATGATCACAAATAGCCCAAAAGTGGCCCACAAGGCAGATTTGGGGCTGTTTTCAACACTTAGAAAATTTTCTAAGTCCTGGGTGCTTCGCAGTTTGCTCGATCGATTTTGGAAACTCTATATCTTTCAATCCAGGCCGACCTGGCCTTTGCTCTAGTTGACAAAGTTGTAGATCTCGCCTAGTACTCCAAGTTTGTCAACTACGCCATCTCCTAATTCGCTCTGGTTTGGGAGATAATCACCAGTGAAGTCGCTCTGTCAGTCGGCCATTGCTTTCTCTGAATCGACTTGGAGCTCGCCGACGTGGCCGACCGGCGGCAGCACAACGGCGACAATTGGCGCCCGTACGCCGTTCCTGGCCCCGCCTGTCAGCCCTCGTCGCGTGCATGACCTCCACGGCGTCGCCCCGAGCGAGTGGACGCGTCCACTTCGCTCTGCCTCGCCCTCTCTCGCCTGAACCTCGCCCGCAGCGAGCTCTCCGCCGCGAGCTCACTCCGGCGAGCTCGTGTGCGCTCCTCTCTGCGTCTCCGTCCACCAAACTCCACCCTATGCTCCGCCGTGAGCCGCTCTCCAAGCTCCACCCTCTAACTCGCCGAGAAACCCACCGGTGAGCCGACATTTCTTTCTTCCCCAAATCGGTCCGCCGTGACCCTCTTCTCCGGCGAACTCAATGCCGAGCGTTGTGAGGCTTCTCATCGTCCTTGGTTAGGTTCTACAGGTAGCTTAGGTCCTTAGCGAGCTTTTGCGCCACCTGGTGGACGCTCTACCGGGTTCTCCGTCGCCGGACACGGTGCGCGGCGCCGCCGTGCTTCCGCCGGAGTTGGGTGCTCTCGTGGCCAGCGCTTTCCACGGGGATCCAGGCCAAGCCGCGTACCTAGGAAGCTTCGCCCTAGCCTGCTGGTGCTGTAGAAGGCCTTAGGTCACGCTCTACCGGCCTGAGGGCTCCGGCGTAACGCCGAGCACCTCCGCCGAGCTGCCATTGCCGACGGTGAGCCCCTTCCGGTGGCTCCGCCGCGGCAAAAGTGGGGTCAATCGAGTCGTTAGGGTTTGGGGATCACGTTGATGCCCTGGGTTTGGCCGGAGACCTCGCCGTCGCGGAGAAATCGCCGGCGAAGATAACCTCGGCCGTGAGGAAGAAGAGCCTGACGGGTGGGACCCCCTGTCAGCGACTCTCTCTTTCCCTCCTTTTCTTTTATTCAAAATTCTGATTTTTGGCTTTCTTGCAAAAATCATATCTCCTGTTTCTGAGATCCAAAAATTGTGAAACAAATTTTGTGTTGTTTCTTGAGATGGCTAGTATTTAATACAAATATAAAATGAATCATGTTTTCGGAGAAATTATTTATTAAGGATTTAATCTTGTTATTCATGGATAAATGCATATCTCTGGTTTTACTGATTAGTTTGCTCTGAAATTTTTATGGTGGTCTTTGCATGGCATCAGAATGCTCTGATAATTATTTTATGATTTTTGGAGCACTGCAGTTGTGATATGTAATTTGTGCTTGAAATATGGCTTGTTTCTTTAATTAAATCACATAAAATAATTGGTGCTTATGCTGGTGCTCTATTTTGGTGGTAAGCTTGTTTATGGTATTCCTAAGATATAAATAATCTGAAATCTGTTGTTGACATTATATAAGTCATGTCTATGAATTTATGAAATAAATGCCTTGATACATGTTAAATGCATATCTTTAATTTGGCATGTGCTTTGGTCCTGAAATTTTTATGGTGATAATCTGATGTTATACTTGTGCCTCTGTAATTTTTGTAGATGTTTCTGAGCACTTTAACTAATATCTTGTAAATATGCCTTACCTAAAATTAATTAACAAATGCCTTGTTAAGTAATTGTTTTGGGGTTTTCAACTGATGATCTGGTGACCTTGTATTATGTTTGTGCTCATGAGTCATATGGTTGGCATAGTTTGTGTTTTGATCATGTCATTAAATAATTAACTATAGGGTTAAATGCTGTCTGGACAGCAAGTGAATAATTTAACTTTGCTTAATGATAATTTGACTTTCTGTGAAACTTGTATAAAACAAAGTTGTTCTAAACTTGTTGAACTAACTGTGGTTTAAATTTGAGGTCATTTGGCCAAGTAGTTTAAAAGTTATAGCTGTTCCAAGTTGGGTTCCAGAAATAGGGGTTCTCTGTTTTTCTGGGACAGAACCTGGAACTTTGTTAAAATGACTAGTGTAATATTTGAATCTTGCTGTCATGTTTAAAGATGAGTTGTAGACAATTTCCTAAGCTTTCCAGAATGTCCTTACTCATGTTTGTTGGACCTGTCTATCTATACTTGTGATTTATTTACTGAGCATACTTGTTTTGTGTCGTTTGCTGCTTTGGTGCCATGATAGGTTTTGGGTTATGTTAACTTGTTTATTCATGTGAGTTAATATAACTCTTGCTCCGTAAATGAGTGTCCAGTGAGTTGCTTGTGTTATTAAGCGTTCATCTGTAGCATGTGCACCTTCTCATTCATCGAGCATGCAATAGGTGCACCGGACGTGGCAGTTTCCTTCGAGCTCCAAGCGAACCCCGAAGGCCAGGAAGGCAGCCAGGAGGTGGAGGTCCAGCAAGCCGGACTCGAGGAGCCCGAAGAAGAAGTTGAGTGCCCGAGTCACGAGCCGGCATCGTTCGTGAAAGGCAAGCCCCGGAGCATTCTAAGCCTCCTCTATTTTCGAAAGTTTACTTAAATACGTTATATCTATTGATGCATTACGTATAGGAGTTGAGATGAAAATGTTGCTGCATTCTACTCTATCCTTGTCCAGATAACTCACCCTCCCTGGTTGTAGAGTTAGGTTCGAGTAGCAGCTTAGTTATGCTTTAATCGGTAGAAGTCGGGTGATATCCTGTCATCCGCGCGATATAGGGTTGCGTCGGGTCACGATGGTCTATATGTGCTATCGTGGATGGAACCTGGTTAAATTGACTTAAGCCGGGCGGAGTTTTGCAAGTGTGTAGTAACTCCGTCTGTGGCAGCTAAGGACCGATCGTTGTACGTCCTCTTGTCATGTTGAACGCATGCCTGACACTTAGTTGGCCGGATAACTCGTTCCGACCGCGAAGCCGAGTAGTATGACTCAGGCCGGAAGACCGGCAAGTATAAAGTGCGCACTACCGGAGGAAGTGCGGTGTGCGGGGGACCATTGGCATAAGCCCAAAGGCAGGTGAGTTAAAATTCCTGACCTGCCTGGCAGAGTGGTAGCCCTGGGAGTGCGGCGCTGATCGGAGCCGCGATTCCTGAGTTGTACCAAAGGTAACCCGTTGGCTCTCCGGCAGGGGATGCTTGGGTGAGTGCTAGGAATAAACCTCCAGCTGGATAGGAATTCGATTCGAATCGCCGTCTCTCCCGGTTAGTGAGAACTTGACAGACCAGTGGCAAACGTAGCATTCACTAATGAACTTGGTTCATGATAATGATGATAGCAAGAAGAACATATGATGAATTTGGTATGGTTACTATTGTTTGTAATAATCAAGTGATGTGTTGTAGTACAGGTGCTAATCTAGTGGTAGGCTGATGATAAATAAATTTGATGCTCTTAAAATGATTTAGTTGTAAGTTAAGCTTTTGGCAAAAGGTGAGTCAACCAGCTCCACTTAAAATTCAGCCTTGCATGATCCTTGGTGTCTTTTGTGTTTTACTAGACGGGTAAGTCTAGCTGAGTACATCCTCGTACTCAGGGTTTATTCCCACCTGTTGCAGATGATATCTTCTATGACGGTTTCTGCAAGACCTGTCTCCATCCCGCTGGGGATGAGGACTAACCGTTGGGCACGGTTCTCTAATCTTCTCTTCTATGATGCTTTTGGAAGGATGACCTAGACTCTGGCAGTAACAAACTTGTGAACTGAACTTTGAACAAGTGTGTGTACTTATTTTGCTTCCGCTACTTCGAACATGTGTTGTAATAACTTAATACTCCGATGTGGTGCCGCTTCGACGGCAATGAATGACTATGTAACATTCGTTGTGTTTATGTTGAACTATTACGATCTTGGTTTGTTGCGAGTTGGTTTGAAGTCCTTCGTGATTTCGATTGACTACCGGGATTATATGGGATCAAGTTTAGAAACTTGATTGTTTGACGATCGTTTCTGCACTTGAACTCTTATAATTTGGTCGGTTCTGTGACAGCTGGCATCGGAGCAAGTTCAGTGTTATAAATGCAGCGTTTGTGTATTTAAAACAAAAGAATTTTTAAATAAAATGGTGTAAAACAAATAATTAAGTTATGCCAGTGGTCGAATCCTCCTTGCCCATATAAGGACTCTAGGTGGCTATTTAAGTACTGACTTGGGGGGTTTTATTTATGCATCTCCGGCAGTACTCAGGTATGGATGTGTGATGACCGCACTATGCTACCCTGTGGTCTAATGGTGGAGGTAGCCTTCATATGTGAATTAGCCACATATGTCGCTAGATTTAAATTATGCAACGTCGCACCTACGCTCAGGTAAGTGTGAGCTGTGAGAGCATGATCGTCCAAACGGCGATCTAGGGGAGTGTTCGCGGTGGTTTTCTGGAGTGGTCACATGTCGAAACCATGGAGCCACGAAAGAAACTTAATTGGGGAGTATTTATTTCTCGGGTAGTTGTGGTGTCATTGTTGGGGCATGTTGGGCGTGTCCAAGCAATGTGCACTTAGTTTACTGCTTTCTTGAGTGATATATTCTGGGAACTGTTGGGCTGAAATGAAGTTTTCTGCACGTACTCTAACAGCGCACGCGTAAACCGATAGTTACCGTATCGAGAGACGAATGTATGCCACCGTATATCCGTTAGAATATTAATTTTCTAAGTTTGTGAGGACGTACGGTTCGTGCATGCATCATGTCGCATTCATACATACATTCTGTCCGCTTCTTCCATTACAATTTCGTCCCTTTTTAAATAAATAAATGTGCTTCAACTGATCCTCTTTTACCCATGGCATTCCTATTCCTTTCCACAGATGGACGCACCCGCTTCACCTCGTCCCAGTGACACTTTCTTGCACGAGTTTGGTACTCCTACCCTGCTCTGGAGAGTGTTACGGACTGTTGGGTATACTGAGCCACCTCAGTATTCTTGGTGGGAGATGGAGAGCACAGGAGGGATCCAGTGGTTTGCTGTGCAGGGAGTTGTCCCTCCACATGGGGACAAGCCTGCATGGACAGGCTGGACGTGCAGCTCAGATGGGTAGACTCCTTGGGAGGCAGCTCAGGTTGCAGCCCAGACTATCCTGCTCGACATCTGTCAGAGGTGTGGTGACGAGCTGACAGGAGGACCAGCGGCCTCCATTCCTAGTGCTGACCCAGCAGCCGCAGAGTGGAAACAGGCTGATGGTTGTGCTTTGGTTCGAGGCAGAGGAGAGAGAGCTGAGAGCTCTAGTCCTGCTATGAGTGCTATGATGGCTGTACTCAAGCTGATCAGTCAGCGAGAGGGCACCTATGCACAGGTGATGGTGGCTGTTCGCAGGGCCCAGGAGATGCAGCGGAAGGCTGAAAAGCGTGCTCGCAAGTTTCGCAAGCAAGCTAGACTCCTGGAGCAAACTCAGAAGGACCGCCATGACTGGGAGGACATAGCGGAGTACCGTAGGCAGCAGTGGGTGAAGGCCATCAGAGAGAGAGATCATAAGCAGGATCAGATGAGCCAGTTAGCTCGAGAGAGGGAGACTTTGCAGGAGCGCTTGGTGCAGCTCACCCGTGAGAGGGATACTGCACTCCGTGTGGCGGAGAACAGGCGCCGAGCATGGGAGATGCACCGAGTTCAGTCGATTGAGCGGGAGAACTATCTACAGGGTCAGATTGAGGCTGGTCTTGTGGAGATTCACCGTCTCAACAACTTGCTACACCCTATTCCTCGCCCTATACCCGTGTATCCAGAGGTGGGACCTCAGGTGATTGTGGCCGATGATGATGGTATGGAGGTTGATGGACCAGCAGCGGCTGCACCACCTTTACACGAGGACGTGGAGGACGAGGAGCTTGAGCCGGTTAGCGACGAGGATGGAGAGGCGATCTTCGACGCTGATTCGGACGACGAGCCTGGAGTGTAGGGAGTACTGGGTAGTTGCTGCTAGGATCTTTTGTTGTATGCCCGTCGGTTGTGGTGCTTTTGTAACCATGTTGTAATCCGAAACTTTGACCTTGACTCATGGCATGTACTGTAAGGGTGTAATAACTTCATGGACCCTATGTGCAGTCTTTATGATCGTTATGTTATGCCGATGTTTTCCGTTGTGGTGCGTATTGCGGATATCTATGTCATGTGTTGGATTGGTGATGTTGTTTTGTGGAATGGAATTGTTGTGCCTTTCTGTAAAGCTATTCTCTCGAATACTTTCAGGCATGAATATAAGTTCTTCTCCGGCAAATCTTGTCATCATCAATGCTCACTGACTGTGTCTTTTCAGATGTCTCGTGGCACCCGAGGTGCGGAACAGCGTGCAAACATGAATCCACCACCTCCTCCCCCACCACCAAATCCAGCTGAGCTGATGCAAATGATGGTGGAAAATCAGAGGATGCTCACTGAGACCATCAATCGGATGGCAAATCAGGGTGGCCGTAATGCACAGGAAGGGCCAGCTCCTAACCAGTATAGTAGCTTCAAAGACTTCATGGATACGAAGCCCCCACCTTTCAGAGAAGCTGAAGAACCCCTTCAAGCTGAAGAGTGGCTGAATACGGTGGAACAAAAGTTTCGCCTACTTCGTTTAACTGAAGGTTTGCAGGCGGAGTATGCAGCTCATCAACTGCAAGGACCGGCAGGCATCTGGTGGAATCAGTACCGGGAAGCTCTTCCAGCCGACACCGTGCTTGATTAGAATCTTTTCCGTGATGCTTTTGAAGGGCATTTCATTCCTCCGGGTGTTATGGAGATGAAGCACACCGAGTTCATGCAGCTGACTCAGGGCAACAAGACTCTGAAGGAGTATTTGCATGCTTTCAATCACTTGTCTAGGTATGCTCCTGAGTTTGTGAACACGGAGACGAAAAAGATCGCTAGTTTCAAGCGGGGTTTGGGTCCCAAATTGCTGAAGACTATGGGCCGCACTAGGTGTGCAACTTTCAATGAGTTTGTCAGTGATGCTCTTACTCAAGAGAATTATAACACTGTGTACACTGCGACCAAGACTCGCAAGAGGGCTTTTGAGGCCGGGGCAGGATCATCTCAGTCCAAGGCTCTAGTGGCAGTTAAGCCACCATTCCGTGCTCCAACCCCCAACCAGCGATACCGCCCTCCGGTGAAAAAGAATCAGGCAAAGACGGGTTTTCGCAAGGGGTACTCTATTGCTCTCCCTAGGGGCAACACGGGTCCCAACTATGCCAAGACTCCACCTGCCAACCGTCCGTGCTGGACTGCAATCAGACCGGGCATTGGCAGAGCAACTGTCCTTACCCGCCAAAGAAGGGCAACCAGGGGAACGTCCGTCAGGGGCGTGTTCATTACACAACTGTGGAGGCAATCCCTGCTGGTGAGGTAGTCACGGCTGGTAAGTTTCTGGTCAATCAACATGATGCACTCGTGCTTTTTGATTCTGGACCATCGCATTCTTTTGTGAGTTCTGAATTTATATCTAAGCATAGCATCAAGACCATCACACTTGATAAGGGCAGTTATTGTATTAGTGCTGCGGGAAATGATATTTCCACCAATCAAGTGGTTTTGGGGGCAACTCTGGAGATAGGAGGCCGTCAGTTTCTTGCTGATCTGGTTGTTTTACCCGGTGTGGGCATAGATGTAATTCTGGGGATGAAGTGGATGAGTGGTAATGGAGTTCTTATTGACACCACCACTCGCGTAGTGATGTTGAAAGATCCAGATACCAAGGAGGCATTTTTAGTGCAACTCCCTCGTGATATTCAAATCCGTAGCACTGTGAATGCAGTTACCTCTAAGGCTATTCAGGATATTCCGGTGGTGTGTGAGTTTCCGGATGTTTTTCCTGATGATCTACCCGGGCTTCCTCCGGATCGGGATGTGGAGTTCAAAATTGAATTGATTCCAGGCACCGCTCCTATCTCTAGGAGACCTTATAGGATGCCGCCCAATGAATTAGCTGAGCTTAAGACCCAATTAAATGAGTTGTTGCAGAAGGGTCTTATTCGTCCTAGTTCTTCTCCTTGGGGTTGTCCGGCTATCTTTGTGAAGAAGAAGGATCAATCCTTGCGCATGTGTGTGGACTATCGTCCCCTAAATGCAGTGACTATCAAGAACAAATACCCTCTTCCTCGCATTGACATCTTGTTTGATCAGTTGTCTAAAGCTAAGGTATTCTCCAAGATTGATTTGCGATCTGGGTACCATCAGATCAAGATCCGTCCCGAAGATATACCTAAAACGGCTTTCTCGACGAGGTATGGGTTGTATGAGTACCTTGTCATGTCCTTCGGGCTTACGAATGCACCTGCTCATTTCATGTATCTTATGAATTCGGTGTTCATGCCCGAATTGGACAAGTTTGTAGTGGTCTTCATTGATGATATCTTGGTATATTCTTGCAATGAAGAGGAGCATGCTGAGCATCTGCGTGTAGTGTTGTCGCGTTTGCGCGAACATCAGCTTTATGCTAAGTTTAGCAAATGCGAGTTTTGGCTAAAGAAAGTACCTTTCTTGGGCCATGTCTTATCTGAAGAAGGCATATCGGTGGATCCGGCTAAGGTGCAAGAGGTGCTGGATTGGAAAGTTCCAACGTCGGTACACGAGGTTCGGAGTTTTCTCGGTCTGGCTGGGTATTACCGTCGATTCATTCCGGAGTTCTCCAAAATATCCAAGCCTATGACTCGTCTACTTCAGAAAGATGAAAAGTTTGTGTGGACACCTGAGTGTGAAGAGGCATTCCACAAGTTGAGGACACTGTTGACATCAGCTCCTGTCCTAGCTCAACCTGATATCGAGAAGCCTTTCGATGTCTTTTGTGACGCATCAGGCATTGGTTTAGGCTGTGTGTTGATGCAGGAAGGTCGCGTTATCGCGTATGCCTCGCGCCAACTTCGAAAGCATGAGGTCAATTACCCCACTCATGACTTAGAATTGGCAGCAGTTGTTCATGCTTTGAAAATCTGGAGGCATTATCTGCTGGGTAATCTGTGTAATATCTACACCGATCATAAGAGCCTCAAGTATATCTTCACTCAACCTGAACTGAACATGCGGCAGCGAAGGTGGCTTGAGTTGATTAAAGACTATAATCTCCAAGTGCACAATCATCCGGGCAAGGCAAACGTGGTGGCGGATGCCTTGAGTCGGAAAGCGCACTGTCACTCAATCCAAGTGGAAGATCCGTTGTTGTCACATCTTATGCATCCACCTGTGCTCAACCAGATTTCTCTGGAAAGTACCATTCGCAATCGAGTCATCGAATTGCAGCAGACAGATGTAGGCATCTACCATATCAAGAGAAAGATGAAAGAAGAGGAAACCAAGCATTTCCGGGTTGATGAAAACGGAATTCTTTGGTTCAAGGATCGACTTGTGGTCCCAAAAGACCGCGAGCTGCGAAATCAGATCTTATCTGAAGCTCATTCATCTAAAATGTCTATCCATCCTGGTAGTAGCAAGATGTATCAGGATCTGAAACCTTTGTTTTGGTGGACAAAGATGAAAAAGGAGATAGCGGCTTTCGTCGCTCGCTGTGACAATTGTTGTCGCGTGAAGGCTGTTCACATGAAAGCTGGTTTGCTTCAACCCTTGTCAATTCCTGGTTGGAAGTGGGAAGAAGTCAGCATGGATTTCATCAGTGGACTCCCAACTTCTGTTAAGGGTTATGACTCTATCTTGGTGGTTGTAGATCGTTTGACCAAGGTTGCTCGATTTATTCCAGTCCGAACTGATTATCGTCCTCATCAGTATGCGGAGTTGTATTTCGAGCACATTGTTCGTCAGTATGGTGTGCCTCGAACAATCATATCTGATCGTGGACCACAGTTCACTGCTCGTTTTTGGGAGTGTCTTCATGAGCAGATTGGTACTCACTTGGTCCGCAGCTCTGCTTATCACCCCCAAACAGCAGGTCAAACTGAACGAGTTAACCAGATCCTTGAAGATATGTTGAGGGCATGTGCTCTCTCATCAAAAGGTTCTTGGGTCAAGTGGTTGCCATTAGCTGAGTTCTCCTACAACAACAGTTATCAGGAGAGTATCAAAATGGCTCCATTTGAAGCCTTGTACGGTCGAAAGTGTCGAACCCCGTTGAATTGGGTAGAAGCTGGAGAGCGAAGATTCTACGGCATCGATTTCGTGAACGAAGCGGAGCAGAAAGTCCGTGTTATCCAGCAACACTTGGAAGCTGCTCAAGCTCGTCAGAAAAGTTATGCCGACAAGAGAAGGAAGCCGATTGAGTTCTCAGTTGGTGACCATGTGTACATCAAGGTGTCTCCGATGAAGGGTGTACAAAGGTTCGGAGTCAAGCGAAAGCTTGCGCCTCGCTATGTGGGACCTTATCGGATTCTCGAAAAGAAAGGGAATGTGGCATACAAAGTTCAACTCCCAGTTGCGCTTCGAGCTATCTTCCCCGTTTTCCACGTATCACAATTGAAGAAGTGCCTTCGTGTACCGGAGGAACGAGTGGAAATTCGAGATATCAAGTTGAAGTCAGACTTGGTGTATGAGGAGAAACCCGTAGCGATTCTTGATCGCAAGGAACGGGAAACGCGTAATCGTGTGGTTAAACTCTACAAGGTGTTGTGGAGTAACCACGGGGAAGAAGATGCCACTTGGGAGACGGAGGAGTATTTAAAAGAAGTTTACAAAACCTTCTTCGAAAATCAGTAAGCTTTCAAATCTCGGGACGAGATTTTTGTAAGGGGGGAGGGCTGTAACACCCCAGTGTTATGGTTGCATCAAACATGTGCATAGCATGAGCATCATCATTTATTCAAAGCATCCATGATCATCATCTATCTTGAGACATGTCATCCTTTGCAAAAAGGTGTTTTAAATTGCTTAAATAGGCTTCCTATGCTTATGTTTGAGTGAACAATGCTTGTGTTTGTGCTTAATGTCTTGGTAAATAGCTTATCTATGCTTAACTTAACCTTGGGAACAATGTTCATGTTGATCACTTCTCCAAAATAATCACTTAAGTCATACTTATGCAAATAGGCCCTAGAAACCTCTTTTGCTTAGGATTTTAAAAAGTGTTTCATAAAATGTTTGCATGTCAAAACTTCCTACAGCAAAGTTGTAGCAAATTTTATAAGGAACAAAAGTTGTTTTATGGCCATCTCATGAAAATGATCACAAATAGCCCAAAAGTGGCCCACAAGGCAGATTTGGGGCTGTTTTCAACACTTAGAAAATTTTCTAAGTCCTGGGTGCTTCGCAGTTTGCTCGATCGATTTTGGAAACTCTATATCTTTCAATCCAGGCCGATTTGGCCTTTGCTCTAGTTGACAAAATTGTAGATCTCGCCTAGTACTCCAAGTTTGTCAACTACGCCATCTCCTAATTCGCTCTGGTTTGGGAGATAATCACCAGTGAAGTCGCTCTGTCAGTCGGCCATTGCTTTCTCTGAATCGACTTGGAGCTCGCCGACGTGGCCGACCGGCGGCAGCACAACGGCGACAATTGGCGCCCGTACGCCGTTCCTGGCCCCGCCTGTCAGCCCTCGTCGCATGCATGACCTCCACGGCGTCGCCCCGAGCGAGTGGACGCGTCCACTTCGCTCTGCCTCGCCCTCTCTCGCCTGAACCTCGCCCGCAGCGAGCTCTCCGCCGCGAGCTCACTCCGGCGAGCTCGTGTGCGCTCCTCTCTGCGTCTCCGTCCACCAAACTCCACCCAAAGCTCCGCCGTGAGCCGCTCTCCAAGCTCCACCCTCTAACTCGCCGAGAAACCCACCGGTGAGCCGACATTTCTTTCTTCCCCCAAATCGGTCCGCCGTGACCCTCTTCTCCGGCGAACTCAATGCCGAGCGTTGTGAGGCTTCTCATCGTCCTTGGTTAGGTTCTAGAGGTAGCTTAGGTCCTTAGCGAGCTTTTGCGCCACCTGGTGGACGCTCTACCGGGTTCTCCGTCGCCGGACACGGTGCGCGGCGCCGCCGTGCTTCCGCCGGAGTTGGGTGCTCTCGTGGCCAGCGCTTTCCACGGGGATCCAGGCCAAGCCGCGTACCTAGGAAGCCTCGCCCTAGCCTGCTGGTGCTGTAGAAGGCCTTAGGTCACGCTCTACCGGCCTGAGGGCTCCGGCGTAACGCCGAGCACCTCCGCCGAGCCGCCATTGCCGACGGTGAGCCCCTTCCGGTGGCTCCGCCGCGGCAAAAGTGGGGTCAATCGAGTCGTTAGGGTTTGGGGATCACGTTGATGCCCTGGGTTTGGCCGGAGACCTCGCCGTCGCGGAGAAATCGCCGGCGAAGATCACCTCGGCCGTGAGGAAGAAGAGCCTGACGGGTGGGACCCCCTGTCAGCGACTCTCTCTTTCCCTCCTTTTCTTTTATTCAAAATTCTGATTTTTGGCTTTCTTGCAAAAATCATATCTCCTGTTTCTGAGATCCAAAAATTGTGAAACAAATTTTGTGTTGTTTCTTGAGATGGCTAGTATTTAATAAAAATATAAAATGAATCATGTTTTCGGAGAAATTATTTATTAAGGATTTAATCTTGTTATTCATGGATAAATGCATATCTCTGGTTTTACTGATTAGTTTGCTCTGAACTTTTTATGGTGGTCTTTGCACGGCATCAGAATGCTCTGATAATTATTTTATGATTTTTGGAGCACTGCAGTTGTGATATGTAATTTGTGCTTGAAATATGGCTTGTTTCTTTAATTAAATCACATAAAATAATTGGTGCTTATGCTGGTGCTCTATTTTGGTGGTAAGCTTGTTTATGGTATTCCTAAGATATAAATAATCTGAAATCTGTTGTTGACATTATATAAGTCATGTCTATGAATTTATGAAATAAATGCCTTGAAACATGTTAAATGCATATCTTTAATTTGGCATGTGCTTTGGTCCTGAAATTTTTATGGTGATAATCTGATGTTATACTTGTGCCTCTGTAATTTTTTGTAGATTTTTCTGAGCACTTTAACTAATATCTTGTAAATATGCCTTACCTAAAATTAATTAACAAATGCCTTGTTAAGTAATTGTTTTGGGGTTTTCAACTGATGATCTGGTGACCTTGTATTATGTTTGTGCTCATGAGTCATATGGTTGGCATAGTTTGTGTTTTGATCATGTCATTAAATAATTAACTATAGGGTTAAATGCTGTCTGGACAGCAAGTGAATAATTTAACTTTGCTTAATGATAATTTGACTTTCTGTGAAACTTGTATAAAACAAAGTTGTTCTAAACTTGTTGAACTAACTGTGGTTTAAATTTGAGGTCATTTGGCCAAGTAGTTTAAAAGTTATAGCTGTTCCAAGTTGGGTTCCAGAAATAGGGGTTCTCTGTTTTTCTGGGACAGAACCTGGAACTTTGTTAAAATGACTAGTGTAATATTTGAATCTTGCTGTCATGTTTAAAGATGAGTTGTAGACAATTTCCTAAGCTTTCCAGAATGTCCTTACTCATGTTTGTTGGACCTGTCTATCTATACTTGTGATTTATTTACTGAGCATACTTGTTTTGTGTCGTTTGCTGCTTTGGTGCCATGATAGGTTTTGGGTTATGTTAACTTGTTTATTCATGTGAGTTAATATAACTCTTGCTCCGTAAATGAGTGTCTAGTGAGTTGCTTGTGTTATTAAGCGTTCATCTGTAGCATGTGCACCTTCTCATTCATCGAGCATGCAATAGGTGCACCGGACGTGGCAGTTTCCTTCGAGCTCCAAGCGAACCCCGAAGGCCAGGAAGGCAGCCAGGAGGTGGAGGTCCAGCAAGCCGGACTCGAGGAGCCCGAAGAAGAAGTTGAGTGCCCGAGTCACGAGCCGGCATCGTTCGTGAAAGGCAAGCCCTGGAGCATTCTAAGCCTCCTCTATTTTCGAAAGTTTACTTAAATACGTTATATCTATTGATGCATTACGTATAGGAGTTGAGATGAAAATGTTGCTGCATTCTACTCTATCCTTGTCCAGATAACTCACCCTCCCTGGTTGTAGAGTTAGGTTCGAGTAGCAGCTTAGTTATGCTTTAATCGGTAGAAGTCGGGTGATATCCTGTCATCCGCGCGATATAGGGTTGCGTCGGGTCACGATGGTCTATATGTGCTATCGTGGATGGAACCTGGTTAAATTGACTTAAGCCGGGCGGAGTTTTGCAAGTGTGTAGTAACTCCGTCTGTGGCAGCTAAGGACCGATCGTTGTACGTCCTCTTGTCATGTTGAACGCATGCCTGACACTTAGTTGGCCGGATAACTCGTTCCGACCGCGAAGCCGAGTAGTATGACTCAGGCCGGAAGACCGGCAAGTATAAAGTGCGCACTACCGGAGGAAGTGCGGTGTGCGGGGGACCATTGGCGTAAGCCCAAAGGCAGGTGAGTTAAAATTCCTGACCTCCCTGGCAGAGTGGTAGCCCTGGGAGTGCGGCGCTGATCGGAGCCGCGATTCCTGAGTTGTACCAAAGGTAACCCGTTGGCTCTCCGGCAAGGGATGCTTGGGTGAGTGCTAGGAATAAACCTCCAGCTGGATAGGAATTCGATTCGAATCGCCGTCTCTCCCGGTTAGTGAGAACTTGACAGAGCAGCGGCAAACGTTGCATTCACTAATGAACTTGGTTCATGATAATGATGATAGCAAGAAGAACATATGATGAATTTGGTATGGTTACTATTGTTTGTAATAATCAAGTGATGTGTTGTAGTACAGGTGCTAATCTAGTGGTAGGCTGATGATAAATAAATTTGATGCTCTTAAAATGATTTAGTTGTAAGTTAAGCTTTTGGCAAAAGGTGAGTCAACCAGCTCCACTTAAAATTCAGCCTTGCATGATCCTTGGTGTCTTTTGTATTTTACTAGACGGGTAAGTCTAGCTGAGTACATCCTCGTACTCAGGGTTTATTCCCACCTGTTGCAGATGATATCTTCTATGACGGTTTCTGCAAGACCTGTCTCCATCCCGCTGGGGATGAGGACTAACCGTTGGGCACGGTTCTCTAATCTTCTCTTCTATGATGCTTTTGGAAGGATGACCTAGACTCTGGCAGTAACAAACTTGTGAACTGAACTTTGAACAAGTGTGTGTACTTATTTTGCTTCCGCTACTTCGAACATGTGTTGTAATAACTTAATACTCCGATGTGGTGCCGCTTCGACGGCAATGAATGACTATGTAACATTCGTTGTGTTTATGTTGAACTATTACGATCTTGGTTTGTTGCGAGTTGGTTTGAAGTCCTTCGTGATTTCGATTGACTACCGGGATTATATGGGATCAAGTTTAGAAACTTGATTGTTTGACGATCGTTTCTGCACTTGAACTCTTATAATTTGGTCGGTTCTGTGACATGATTGATGCTGAGACCAGGTATTCGGCTATTGAGAAACTATGCTTGTGCTTGTATTTCTCTTGTATCAAGTTGAGGCACTATTTGCTATCGGCTGAATGCACTGTTATTTGCAAGGATGATGTGGTCCGGTATATGCTATCTATGCCGATTATGAGTGGCAGGATCTTTAAATAGATTTTGACGCTGTCGGAATTCGATCTGCGTTACGAATCGGCTAAAGCAGTTAAGGGACAGATTATGGCCGATTTTGTAACTCAACATTGCGGTGGAGTGAAGGCTCTGGAAATTGTACCTTGGACGCTCTTCTTTGATGGATCCACGTGTGACAGGGGGCAAGAATCGGCATCGTGTTAATTTCCCCTCGAGGGAAGAAGTATGAATTTTCCTTGCCGATTGTTGCCACGTCGACAAATAATTAGGCTGAGTATCAAGCTTTAATAAGGGGATTGGAGTTACTAAGAGAAGTTCGTGCTGATGCGGTTGAGGTCTTCGGGGATTCTATGCTAGTTATAAATCAATTGGCTGGAAGCTATGAATGCCGAAGTGAAGTCCTCATAACTTATTACGAAAGGAGTATGCAACTGTTAAAGGAATTCAAGGATTTCCGATTAGGGCATGTTCCTCGATTGCATAATGAAGAGGCCAATCGGTTGGCTCAGCATGCCTCGGGATATCAGCCTATGATTAATCCAATATGGGCAATCAGTGCCGATGATTGGAGGAAAGAAATCATTGATTATTTGAAGGATCCATCTAGGAAAGTTGAGAGACGGGTTCGGTTTCAAGCCACCAAGTATGTGCTCCTCGAAGATGAATTGTATTATCGAACTATTGATGGGATTCTTCTCCGATGCTTAGGCGATGATGAAGCTAAGAGTTTGATGGGAGAAATCCATGAAGGGGTATGTGGAGCACATCAGTCGGCTTTTAAGATGAAGTGGATGGTCAGGAGGAATGGGTATTATTGGCCGACTATACTGGAGGATTGCTTTAAGTATTTCAAAGGGTGTCAAGGATGTCAAAAGTTTGGCAATATTCAAAGAGCGCCTGCATCAGCTATGAATCCTATCATAAAGCCTTGGCCGTTCCGGGGGTGGGCTATTGATTTGATTGGCTAGATTTATCCACCATCCAGCAAGGGGCATAAGTTTATCTTGGTTGCCACCGATTATTTCACTAAGTGGGTTCAAGCTATTCCTTTGAAGAAAGTTACATCGGCCAACATGATTGATTTTGTGAAGGAACACATCATTTACCGATTTGGAATTCCTCAGACGATTACTACCGATCAGGGCACCATGTTCACATCAGGGGAGTTTGACGAATTTGCAATCGGTATGGGAATTAAAGTATTAAATTCTTCTCCTTACTATGCTCAAGCTAATGGGCAGGCCAAGGCATCTAACAAAGGGATTATCAAGCTTATTAAACGAAACATTGAAGAAAATCCGAGGAGGTGGCATACATTGTTAAGCGAAGCTCTATGGTCGTATCGGATGGCTTGTCATGGATCTACCAAGGTTTCACCTTATCAGTTGGTATATGGGCATGATGCAGTGTTGCCTTGGGAAGATAAGACTGGGTCTAGGCGGCTATCTTTTCAGGATCAGTTGACTGCCGATGACTATGCTACTTTGATGACAGACGAGTTGGATGATCTAGCAGGGTATCAGCTAAGGGCATTGATGAGTATAGAAGAGAATAAAAAGAGAGTTGCTAGATGGTATGATAAGAAAGTAAAGGCTAAGGAGTTTGCCGATGGAGACTTGGTATGGAAGTTGATCTTACCGATCGGGACTAAAAGTTCAAAATTTGGGAAGTGGTCTCCCAATTGGGAGGGTCCCTATCGGATAAGTTGATCGGCTCTTGGTAATGCCTATATTCTAGACACTCTCGAAGGAGTTGAATTTCCCAGAGCATTAAATGGCAAATATCTGAAGAAATACTACCCAAGCATATGGGTCGATGCATAAAAGTTTGAATGCCGATAACACTCCTATCGGCTGGATCAAAATATGTCTCGGGCCGGACTTAATGTTTTAAAAGATGCCGATAACAGTCCTATCGGCTAGACTAAATATCAGGAAAGCAGAAAGAAGTAGGTATATTGCCGATGAAGGGTTCACATGTTCCGCAACGCCTGGATCACTGATATAGCACGCAGGCGGATCTGGTTGGCTGCTTCTATCTCTTGGATGTCTTCATCGGCAGAGCCCTCCACTGGCTTCAATTTCTTCTTCAACTGCAGCGCTTTGCGGCCATGGACATTTCGCTCTTGCTCAAGGAGTTTGATCGCCTCGAGCAGCTGGTTTTCCTCTTGTCGAGCTTGGGAGAGGGCTTCTTCCACTTGCTTAAGTTCTGCCAGCAGGGCTTCCCTTTTTGCTGACAGATCAGAGATCTTGTGCTTTAGTGCATCTCCCTAGGACTTCAAGGTGCCGATGTTCTTATGCTTTTCATCGGTAAGAAGCTTTTCTTTCATCATCTCCTCAGAAAGCTGAGTCTGAGCGGCTCTATCGGCAAGGCGCTGGGCAGCCCTCTGGTACTGCAGTTGACGGCTCTCCAAATGTGCTGCTTGGAAGAGAACTTCTTCGGCGTCGGCTGGGATTTGGCCTCTCAGGGTCTTGAATAGAGCCTTAGCTGGATCAGAATCATCAACTAATTGGGCTGTATCTTGGTGGAGGAGAGCCGATAGTTCTTCTAGTTTTGCTCTGACCTCTGCTGATTCGATCCCAACTGCACGAGAAGAGCTTTCTTCTTCACCTTCATCTTCAGATATGTCAATGGCGAAAGTGAATAGGCTATCAGGAGAGTCCTGTTCCTGAAGAATAGTTAAAACGAGTTATTCTATGGTCAGGTATTGATAAATAATGCAGACGGGGACTGGATAACTTACTTGTTTCAGGGCAATCTCTCGCCTCTGGCTAGAAGATGCCGATGGGATCACAGGTTGATCGGCTGAGGCTGCCGATTGAGCTATGTCAGCTGAAAGAATAACAGAAGTAGTTGTAAAACAGAAGAGATGAGTTCATCGGCAATGATTGCATAAGAAGTGTATTACCTTGCGGAGATGCAGCACTTGTTTGGATCGAAGAGACTACCGATGATATGATTAATCCTGATGGATTGGTAGCCTGCTCGCCCATGTCAGCCGATGTATCTTCTGGCTGAGGTTCTTCTGGGTGGAGTTCGTCCATTTGAGGTGCTTCTTGCGGCTGAGGGGGAGATGGTACTTGCTGTGTCTGTGTTTCTGGAGAAGAAGGAGAGGATTCCACTGGGATTGGAGATACCAGAGGAGGAGGGGGCGTTGCTACTCTCTGGCGCTTTGTTTGGGCTCTGGCACTCTTGGCACCTTTTCTCTTCTACTGGCTGGACTGGGGGGCATCGGCACTTGTGCTTCTGGTTCTTGCCGATGCACCGGTATGCTGATATAGAAAAGAAAATTTGTGAGCACAAGTGTGACAGATGTAAGAGTGGAATCGGTATGAATGAAAAGGGGTTCGAATAATTACCTTGAAGGCTTGTGCTAGGGTGGAAGCAGCTACTGATGGAGATGTCTTTGGGCGTTTGGTGGTGACTTTCTTCAGACGCACACCTCGATGCATTATGGCAGCTAAAGTGGGAGTGTTGTTGCCGATTGAAGAGATCGGGCCTGGTGGAAAAAGATCAATCGGCTTGCCACTCCTAGTGACCGATGGAGGGGTGTTGTCAACCTGCAAAAAGATATAGAATTAAGTTACCGATGGAAATAAAATTGAAAGAATTGAAACATCGGTTCGAAGATACTTACAGTATTATCGGGAATTTCATACTGGGTATCGATCATGCCACGGTACGTAAGGGCCAATCTGCAGAACAAATGCTCCTTCCATTCTGCCCACCATTGTTTGTACGACTAAGTGATGAAGGCGGCCGGGACCCACTCTGACAAATCTGCATCTGTATCGGCACTTGATGGCAGTTGAGCTACTCGAATCCATTCGAGGAGGTTAGTGATGGCTTCCCTGGGTTTTATTACATCGGCATAACAGAGTGCAATCGGTAGCTAGCCGAAAGCTAATTGACGAGCTAGTGCCGATGGGTTATAGAACTCGTAAGTTTGATTGGAGGTTTTCCCACTACCAAAAAAGTTTACTGGTATAGCTCTGGGAGTGATCAATGCCATCATCACTTCATGATCCTTGTTGAGAGCGTCGTTGAATGGATGGAAGACCAAAGGGAACATAGTGTCTGGATCATCATAAGGCAACCATGCTCGCTGCTCTCTGGTTAGGCCTTCATACAGGGTTTGGAAGAATCGGCTGATTTGGTCTGCATTACCTCCTGTGCCGGACAAAACTATGACAGCCTCGCCAAAGTTTAGGGGAGGGCGTGTTGCCGATTCTTCTTCCTCCAACTCATGGTCCTCGGTTATATCTCTGGGGAAGCGTTGTGTGAAAAGATCAAACTCGAGGCGCTTGTGCATATGGAGGCAAAGCCACATGTTGATAAACCACCAGGGACCCCCCAAGTTGCCGATGGACTGGCCGAGCAGGAGTTTCTTAGCTACTTGGTGGAGGAGGTGGTAAGCTGCGCCAAGCAGGTATCGGCCGAGGGGAAATCGGCCACCATTGGCTAATCTTTCTGCCGCTGCTAGATAGACGGAGGTTGGTCCTGCCGATCGACCACAAAACACAAATTTGTTCAACCACACGTCAAGAAGCTGGTCTGTTCTTTTATGTTAACAGGGCCTGTTCGTTTGTATTTTTGGATGTACCCTGACCAACCGCCGATGGCACGAGTTTCTACCTTAGCACTGGGTTTGGTGTCGAAAAAATGGGTGCTATCGGCAGAGGATACATCTAGGCCGGTGAGCATGACCACATCGGCAAGTGTTGGGGAAGCAGGGCCATGGCCAAACATAAAGGCATTGAGTGTGTCTGACCAAAAATACGATGCAGCTATCAGCAGTAGCTCATTCCTATGCATATTGGCAATAGACAGCATGATGCATTGGTCTAGTTTTCTCTCACCCCATTGGACTTCATTTGAATGGCTAACTCTCAAGAACCAATCCTTCCATCCCACGGTAGGACTGGGCCAGGAACGGAAGGTGTCCTTCCACAGATCCAAAGAAAAATTCTCGGCTCTAAAAGGGATTCGGTTGGTTTCTGCGTTGATAAGGTCGGTGGGATCTGGATTCCATAATGGACCGAGGCATTGGAGATGTGGTTGATCGGTAGGGATGACGATGTTATTGGACAAATCCTAATGGTTTTGAAGGTAAAAGAAGAACAAAGAAAGAAAAAGAAAAATGTTCAGTAAAATAAATTGCGGATGAACAGGGATGCGGGAAAAACACACAAGGTGGAATGAAGAACTAACCTCAGGGACGATGAAGTTGATGGCCATCTCTTCGCGAGGAGGATGATCGAAGGCTTCGGAGTTGGTGAAGAAGGGGCTTCATTGAGATCTTAGAGTTCTCGAACAGTGCCGCCGCCGGGAAAGTGAAGTTGGAGCTGTAGAATGGTGTGATGGGGAAGGAGTACCCGAGAAGGAACTATTTATAGGACAAAACGGGCAAGGGCAAATCTGACTTATCTCTTCGCCGTATCCGTGAAATCCGAGGGTATTCAGGTAGATATGGTAACTGTTCGCTCGGTAATCAAGGGATTGCGCAGGTGATTTGACAGGAAGCGGTCAATATCCAGAGATATTTCACTGTGCGGGATCTCTCGGTCGGTCCATCGGCAGCGCCTTGTAACGGTAATATTGTCCATGGACGAATAAAGTGGAGATGTCCGTTGGAGAGGATAAGGCACGTCGCTGTACGGGATGTCCTGGTCAGCCCATCGGCAGCTTTCTGTAATGGTAACATTGTCGATGAACGATTGAAGTGGAGATATCCGTTTAGGAAGTTGAGGATTTCGAGGAATATGTGGAGAAATAGGATCGGAGTTGTTCAGATTGAGGTTGTCGGTTACCAAATTGGGAGCATTAATTGCGGAAAGGCATTATTACTACAGAGAATTCCGGAGCATTAATGATTTCATACTCTGAAATTGGGGGGCATGTGTTGACACCATTTTTGGACACGTAGCCAGGATCGGTAGAGTATAGGACGGCAAGATGCGGTGGCAGTACTTGATCTGCGGAAGAAGCTGCCGATGAGGATGGTTGCCGATGAAGGGGTTGCTGAATATGACTAAGTTCATAGGTGGTGATGTGTTTGTGCCGATGGTCGGTGTTAGTTGGTGCCGATAGCTGTGATAAGGGGGTCTGCCGATGATGCGGAAGAAAAGCCTGGAGGTTGCCGGTCGGCTAGTGGAGGTATCCTAGTTTGTCACGAAAGGATAGTTTTATGATTTCCTTAGTTATTTAAATCGTTCTGTACACGGATTCTGTTTGGAATTCGAGTTCTAGTCGTGTCTGGTTGTAGCTCTTTGAGCAGGGTATAAATGTAGACCCTAGGGCATTGTAATACAGACATCTATCAATCAATCAAACACAAGTTTCTACTCATATTCTAGCATCTACTTTTTCGACGACTTTCTCATATTTTCCTTTTTATTACGAGTTCTTAGGAGTTCGTCGACTTAAGCTCGGCGTATTCTCAAGTTCCGCATGAATACCTCTTGGCCGTGGCATCCGGGCGCATCGCTGTTGTCGGGACCAAAGTATTCAAGTTAACACCTTTGCCGATACTAAGGTCAAATCGGCTGGCACGCCTTAACGTTTAAATCGGGTATTAGCCCTTTGTGTTTGCAGATCAGATTTTGCATCAACACATGGTATGATGCTCATGAGTGATCATAATGATGCTTATGTTGATGCAATGCTCATGGCTTACATGCAAGCTAACACTAGGAGTGTTACAGCCCTCCCCCCTTACAAAAATCTCGTCCCGAGATTTGAAAGACGTACCATTTTTCATAGAAGGAGGGGTAAGTCACTTGTAAATAGTCTTCCCTTTCCCAAGTGGCATCTCTTTCACTTTGATGGTTCCATAGCACCCTATAAAGTTTAATCACTCTCCCTCAAGTAACTCTTTCTTTGACATCAAGAACTTGCATAGGCTTTTCTTCATAAGATAGATCTGACTGTAATTTAAGACCTCCTATTTCTACTCTCTCTTCGGGCACACGAAAGCATTTCTTAAGTTGGGACACATGGAATACAGGAAAAATAACTCTCATCTCAGGAGGTTGTTGTACCCTGTAAGCCACTTGGCCACTCCTTTCAGTGATTTGGTAGGGACCCACATACCTAGGGGCATGCTTCCTCTTCACACCAAAGCGGTTCACCCCTTTCATAGGCGATACCTTTAGGTACACAAAGTCACCTACTTCAAACTCGAGTGGTTTTCTTCTTCGGTCGGTGTAGCTTTTCTGCCTAGCTTGGGCGGCTTCCATGTGTTTATGGATAACAAGAACTTGTTTTTTGGCTTCTTTGACAAAGTCAATTCCGTAGTACCTCCTTTCACGAGGTTCGACCTAGTTTAGAGGAGTTCTACATTTACGGCCATATAAAGCTTCGAAAGGAGCCATTTGAATACTCTCTTGATAGCTATTATTGTAAGAGAATTCAGCTAAGGGTAGCCACTTCTCCCATGCACCCTTGGAAGAGATGACACATGCCCTCAACATATCCTCTAAGATTTGATTCACACGCTCAGCCTGACCGGAGGTTTGAGGATGGTAAGCTGAAATGCGAACCAACTTGTACCAAGGAGTGAATGTAAATGTTCCCAGAAGCGAGCAGTGAACTGAGGACCTCTATCAAAAATAATAGTGCGAGCCACCCCGTGCAACTTAACTATCTAAGAGAAGTACAACTCAGCATAGTCGGATGGTCGGTATGTAGATCGTACCGGAATGAAATAAGCTCACTTGGTCAAGCGATCAACAATCACCCATATAGAATTGTACCCTTTTTGAGTAGGGGGAAGCCCAACAATGAAATCCATGCTGATTTCTTCCCACTTCTAACCTAGAATCGACAAAAGTTGCAACAATCCTGCAGGCTTAAGGTGAATTGCCTTTACCCTGCAGCAGGTATCACACCTAGCAACATAAGCTGCTATTTCCTTCTTCATCTTGGTCCACCAGAAACGCGGTTTCAAGTCTTGATACATTTTGCTACTACCAAGATGAATGGACAACTTAGAGGAGTGAGCTTCATCTAAGATTTTGTTGCATAGGTCACGGTCTTTGGGTACTACAAGTCGATCATCAAACCATAGCACACCCTTCTCATCTACCTGAAATGCTTGGTGTCTTGCTCTTGCATTTTTCTTTTGATGTGGAAGATACCAGGGTCAGTCTTTTGGAGTTCTATAATTTGACTCTCTAAGGAACAACTGACTACAATATTGAGCAGGACCACAGGATGCAATAAATTGAAACCTTCCTCTAGGAGAGGTCCAACATGTTGCTTTCGGCTAAGGCCATCTGCTACAACATTGGCCTTGCCTAGATCATAGTGCACTTCAAGATTATAATCCTTGATCAACTCTAACCATCTTCGTTGTCTCATGTTTAGCTCGGGCTGAGTGAAGATACATTTGAGGCTCTTATGGCCAGTATAAATGTGACACAGATTACCCAATAGATAATGCCTCCAGAGTTTCAATGCATGCACAACGGCCGCTAATTCTAGATCATGAGTTGGGTAGTTGACTTCATGTTTCCTCAGCTGCCGAGAGGCATAGGCAATGACTCGGCCTTCTTGCATAAGTACACAACCTAACCCGGTGTCGCATGCATCACAAAAGACATCAAATGGCTTTTCAATGTCCGGCTGTGCCAAAACAGGAGCATTGGTCAGCAAATGACATAAAGCAGTGAAAGCAACTTCACACTCCTGGGACCACACAAATTTCAGATCTTTTTGTAGCAGCTTGGTCATAGGCTTGGCTATCTTGGAGAAGTCTGGAATAAAGCGACAATAATATCCCGCTAGACCGAGAAAACTCCGAGCCTCATGCACTGAAGTCGGGGCCTTCCAGTCTAGAACCTCTTGCACCTTTGACGGGTCGACAGAAATATCGTCTTCAGATGAAATATGGCCTAGAAAAGGCACTTTCTTCAGCCAAAACTCACACTTGCTAAACTTGGCATAGAGCTGGTGTTCTCACAATCTAGTGAGTACAATCCAAAGGTGCTTCTCATGGTCTTGGGTATTTTTAGAATACAACAATATGTCATCAATGAACACCACCACAAACTTATCCAATTCAGGCATGAACACCGAATTTATCAGGTACATAAAATGAGCAGGGGCATTAGTCAGACCAAAGGACATGACTAGATACTCATATAGCCCATACCTGGTAGAGAAAGCCGTTTTAGGAATGTCTTCAGGTCGGATCTTGATTTGATGATACCTGGATCTCAGATCAATCTTTGAGAATACCTTAGCCTTGGCTAATTAGTCAAATAGAATATCAATACGAGGTAGGGGATACTTGTTCTTGACAGTCACGGCATTTAGCGGACGATAGTCTACACACATACGTAGAGACTTGTCCTTCTTCTTGACAAAGAGAGCCGGACATCCCCATGGAGAAGAACTAGGCCGAATAAGACCTTTCTCCAGGAGTTCTTGCAATTGCTTCTTCAATTCTGCCAATTCGTTGGGTGGCATTCGATATGGCCATCTAGAGATAGGTGCGGTACCCGGAATTAGATCAATTTTAAACTCCACGACTCTGTGTGGTGGCAACCCGGGCAGATCCTCTGGAAAGACATCCGGAAACTCACACACTACAGGATCTCTGCCACAGTGAGTGGTCTGATAGCATTGGCAGCATGACGGATGTCGTCGTTTTTGGGAAGTTGTACTAAGAAAGCTTCTCTACTATCAGGTTCCCTCAACATGACCACCCTGATTGAGGTATCTATTAACACCCCATGGTCACTCATCCAATTCATTCCTAGAATAACATCTATTCCCAAGCCCGAAAAGATTACCAGATTTGCTGAATAATTACGCCCTTCAATGACAATGTGTACATCCCTCACTAACTGATTCGTAGAGATTTGATTACGAGCAGCACTAATGCAAAATTTGTCCTGGTCAAGATCAACTACATGTTGCCCATGCTTAGATGTGAATGCTTGACTCATAAATGAATGTGTGGCTCCTGAATCAAACAAAACAACTGCGGGATGTTGGTTGACAAGAAACATATGAGCAGTAACCACTTCACCTACGGGGATTTCTTCAACGGTGGAATAGTGCACTCGGCCGGTACGAGTATTAACCCCAGCTGCAGAAATCTTTTTAGGATAAGGGCAATCCCTTGCCCAATGACCAACTTGTTTGCAGTTGAAGCAGGGACGGTTATCAGGGGGAGTTTTGGAGCTCCCTTGACCTATGGCACCTCTGGGAAGAGCAACTGTGAAGGACTTGCGAACCCCCGTCTTCACATTGGACTTTTTGTGCGGCGGCCTGTACCTTGTCACAGCATTGGGTGGGTGATAGGCCGGCTTACTTGTCACCGGAGCCTTGGATTGTGAAGCACCCGCTTCATAGGCCCCCTTGCGGTTCTTGGATGCAACAGAAATAGCATTGGAGTTCTCTTGGGTCAGAGCATCACTCACAAACTCAATGAAGGTGGTACTCTTGTTACCAGCCATATTTTTGGACAGCTTGGGCCCAAGTCCTCTCTTGAAACTAGCAAGCTTCTTAGCATCAGTGTCAACAAACTCAATAGCATAGCAAGAGAAATTGTTGAAAGCATGAAGGTACTCAGTCAAACTTTTGGTGCCCTGAGTTAAGTTCATGAACTCAGTATGCTTGATGGTCATTAAGCCCTATGGAATATAAGTATCCCTAAAAGCAGTTTTGAACTGGTCCCAGGTTACAATAGCATTGGCAGGCAAGCTGGCCCTATAATGGCTCCACCAAACACCTGCTTTGCCTTCCAATTGGTGTGCTGCATACTCCATTTTTAGCTCCTCAGTCACCCTCAGCAAGCAGAACTTCTGCTCGAGAGTGTTGAGCCATTCATCAGCTTCCAGAGGTTCAGAGGCCTCCTTGAAAACCGGCGGCTTGGTGTCCTAGAAATCCTTGAAATTACTATACTGATTTGCTTCTCCGCCTTGGCGGGCATGGTGACCACCCCGGTTCTGTTGCGCCATGGTTTGCATAGCTTCATTAAGCATCCGCTGGCCCTCAACGAGAGTTGCCAGGAGCTCAGCAGGCGCAGGCAGGGGACGAGGTGGTGGTGGCGGCACCTCATTGTGGCCGGAACGAGTATTACGCGTCATCTGCACAAGGTATACCAAGCGATCGTTTAGGATGACAAGAATAATTGCTAATGAATTTCAATTGATGCCATACGGAATTTACTAAAATAAATCCACATAATACAGGGCACAATAATACATTACAACAAGTGAACATCATCCACGATATTGGTTACACTTGCGATCATTCACAACCACATGATTTCACAGGGATTAAAGACATCGCTGGAAATTATTTAAGCTCAACATAAACTTGGAGCATCACATACAAGTGCATATGGTTACACAAGGTCATTGTCATAGATTAAGTCTTACAAGAAGGGAATGAGGGCCAAATACATAGAGTCTCAACTGGAAATTCAGATTACATGTCCATTACATAAAGAGATGGAAACTGGTACATAAATACGGAAACCATTGCTATCTACAGATCTTCCTCAGATTCTTCATTAGAGACTATGCCATCATCCTGATCTTCCTCACTAGGGTCCTCTTCATGAATAATGGGGACAGGGTGTGGAATAGGATTTATGACATTGTTTAGGCGATGGACATCTAACTGCAGCTCAGCAATCCTATGGATTAGCTCTTGCTCTCTAACCTCAGCTTGAAACAAAGCTCTAACTCTAGCAACTTCTCTATTTTCAGCCAAGCGCATAGCATCATCTCACTCTCTAGTCATTTACATCATGCGGGCTTGTGCTTCATTGCGCTCTCTAACTGCATTTTCAACTTGGTTGCGGCGGGCTTGCAAAGCGGTATGATAGTTTTAAATTTCAGCTTGTGCATCACTAAGGGCTTTGCGGTGCTTGCGCACGCGCTTGCGCAGTTTGCGCTGCCCAGCTTCGGCTTGCTGAAGCGCTAGCATGGCTTCTACATAGGTGTCTTGGCGCACATAGTACAGCTTGAGTACCGCCAGCATGGCACTCATGGCGGGGCTAGAGCTATACCCTAATATGGTTTCTCTCATCTCCAGGGGCTCAATTCCTATCTGGGATACAAAGGTGTCAGTCACACTCACTCTAGGAAAAGATTCAGCTAGGCCATTAACTAGCTCATCACCAAAGTCCTGGCATATTTCTAACAACACTTCTAGGGCTGCTACTTGAGCACCCTCCCAAGGAGTTTGACCATTGGACTCCACTATCCATCCTAGCCACTGCGGGTTATTGGGACAAGGAGGAACTGTAATTTGGACATCTACCCAAGGCAAGGACCCTGCATGCTCGGCCTTTGTCCAAGTATACTGGGGTGGTTCCTCATATCCCACTGAACTTAACACCCTCCACAATAAAGTAGGAGTGCCAAACATGTCCAGGAAAGTTTCACTTGCATGTGGGGCTGCCATCTGTAGGAAAGTACCACAACTTGAGTAAGGAAAAATTAATTACAAGGAAAGATAATTAGGTACAAGTTTCAGATTTATAAGCATTTAAGTAGTACATAAAGGAATGCATGAATGGTTCATGATGCATGCACGTTCTATACATCCTTACCATCCCTAGAAAAGAAATTTCTAGCGGTATAGTCGGTGGCATACATACGTGCTCTCTTTATACGTAACTACATGGTCTACACGTTTTGTTGTTAGTGTATCTGCAGAAAATTAATTTTAGCCCAACCCCACAAGAGTATATGTGCAGAAATGAAAGTCTAATCTTCTAAATTCAAACTAAGTACTCCGATATATATCCCTGAGCATATATCATAGCACACTGCCCAGGTAAAGTACACCCATATATACATCAAATATGTATACACGGTTGCACCAACTACCCACAATTAAGTACTTTCATATATACATGTGTACAACATGTAAATATTCCAGTAACCACAACTAACACTCCGGCCCCTAGACTGACGGTTGGACGGTCATGCTCTCACAACTCACACTTACCATAGCGTAGAGGCATATAGATCCATACATTACCACTCAAGCAAGTGGCATCCATACAATTTCACACCGTATGGACAACGAAAGGAAAAACATTGCTTACTGTGGCGTAGAGGCACATGATCCATTCATTAGCACTTAAGTAAGTGGCATCCATATTATTACACGCCATATGGACGACGAAAGGAAAAACCCCCTGTTAGTAATACTTAGCCACCTAGAAGTCCTTAAGCAGGCATAAAGGGTATGACCACTGGCATGGTATATTTGTTCAATCATTTTAAAACAGCCCTATGTATAGTCTAAATTGCCAATTAGTTTGGGAAAAACAAATTCATTTGTTTTTTAAATAATCTATGATGGTTAAATGCTTAATCTTGCTCCGATGCCAGCTGTAACAGAACCGTCCAATTTATAAGAATTCAAGTGAATTAGCGACCACAAGAGTAGTCAAGCCAATGGACTTGAACCCATATAAACCCGGTAGTCCGACGAAATCTCAAAAGATCTCGATTCAACCAACATACAACCAAGACCGTACATGATCAAGCATCTCCATCACAGATAACAAACATTCATCACAGAATATAGTTCTACATAAACATCGGAGTTCAAATAAAGTTATTACAACATGGTTCAGTAGCGGAAGCAAAGTAGTTTTGAAACAACTCACACACTTAGGTTAATTACATGCCAGCTCCATAATCATCCCAACAAAAGCACAACCAAAGATACGACAAGTGATCTTGCCCGAGATCTACTCATCATCCGCAGCTGGATGGTGACAGTTAGCACAGTAGCCGTGATACACGACATCATCTGCAACAAGGGTAAATAAAACTCTGAGTACGAGAAGGTAGTCAGCTATACTTACCCGTCATAAACCAGAAATAATGTGACACCAAGGAGTAAGCAAGGCTCATATTTGTGGGTGTTGATATTTGGTAACGCCATCAGAAAATGATCCACAAGCGCGCGGATATAGGTGAGCACTTCACCCGGGAGGTTATCTAGAGTATCGTATTTATATTTTTACCACTGGGAGAAAGCGTGCATCTGACAAACTAAATCTATTGCTACTACCCTTTAGGCTACAAAGAATATGATTCGATGTGAGCGATGTATAGAGAAGACTGCAACTGTAGTCTCGTTCTAACCTTGGTAAGGATGATCTACTATTCTATTGGGGAGGCTCACGGAATCTAGACACCACAAAGGATGTTCGACCCGCACCTATAAACCCTACCCGTCCTGCTAACGAGATGTGGGATGCAAAGGTAACTCGGAAATGTCACATTCCTCGCTACTACCACGGTCCAGCTAGTTAGGGGATATCTATGAGTACCCTAGCCCAAACACCACGTTTACGCTAGCAATGATTACTCTAAACTCAACCGGAAGAGATTAAAGTAAACTCATAAACCAAAGAACAATAAAACAAGAACTTACTAGAATTTAGAAGTCGAATTACTGAAGAGTCCTAGGAGCAAGCCTCGGGTTAGGAGAACTTGATCCTGCAGGTACAACCTCGGAGTAGACACCGACAGGTCGGGCTTCCTCCGATCTACACCTCCACTCTATCTCTCTCAATCTAATAGATCTAGTCTACTCTCACATTGTATGCTAAGCCCTAAGTCTATTTAGAGGAAAGGTTATCCTTCGAGGGCACCTCTCAACTCTATGATGAACTTGTTCTCCTCCAGGGGCCAGGGGGTCTGCTTATATAGTCCCCTCAAGTGAATCTGGGCCGATGGATCAAACCGACATTGATTGAATGCTTATCCTTGATCCTTTAGGTCGGTGGAGCGTAATCCGTGAGACGGGTCCTAATTGGACTCTGTACCAGGGCGGGCGCCCTAGGGGAGGGTGGGCGCCCTACCCCCAGGCTCGATCGCCTTCTCGTTCGTTCCCATGGCTTCTGGAGTCTTCTAGATGATAGAAAATTGCGCGGCACGTTAATATCTCTATGTAAACCCGACGTGTGGGCCTTTCAACCATATTTCCTGATAACCCCCTGCAGAAATAGACAAACACCAAAACTCGTGGAATTCTGTCAGATTACCAAAACCCTAAGTCTGGGTGATGGTTGCATTTGGATCCTTTTCTTTATTTATTTGATGATTATATTTGGTACTTAAGGACCGTCAACAACTCCCCCAAGCTTACCTCTTGCTCGTCCCTGAGCAAGGATGAACTCAAGAGTTTCTACAGTGGTTTCATGCCTTAAAAGTACACATGCGTTCAAGCAAGATCTTATCTCTGAGTTAGAGTACACTGTTAAGACTTAAAACTTACTCATTTTACCTTTCACCATGGGGCTTGCAACCGTCACTTGTGTCTTGAGCAGTTAAAAGATAGAACAGTCTAGTCAAGCGCCATGTCTCTTATTCTTGATCAGCTATAGCTCTGGAGTTTTTGCAGATTTTCAAATAAAACTCAGAGATTCCTTGTATGACTCTCTCAAATCTCTCTTTTGTGGTATTTCTGGATCCTTTCCAAGGCAGCAATGGTGTATGCCTTCTCTCAAAGTATATGGTATTTTTTGTATGAGGCATAGTGATATTGCCTTCTCTCTCATCCTACTCTAATAAGGTTTTGATATCTGGAGCTCATAGGTGGGAGACAAATAATACATACTTACAAGACATTTATTGCATAGTCAAACCATGGATCTAGAAGAACAAGTCAATAAGTCAAATCAATATGTGCATGTGTGGCGAGTGAATGGTGTATGGTGATGATGGTGATAATGGTTAAAACAATGGTGAAAGTCTAATTCTACTTTTGCTCTGAGGGGATACATACCTTTCTTGCACTTTAAAGCTTTTTGAGGGGAATGAGATGCTCTATATTTTCTTTTTCTCTCAGGTGGGTATCTTTGTACCCCTAATTCTACTGTCGGACACTTGTCCATTTTTACCTCTCGTCTCACTCTTTCCGGGCACTTGCCCCTTTTTATTTCCTCGTATCCCTTTTTTTAGAGCAAACATCTCCTGAAATAATATAGCAAGTGGTAGTAACCAGGATAACTCGAGCATTTATTTCATAGGGAAAAACAGAAATAGGAGAATATTTTTGGCTATTCCCTCCCGGATTAAGAGTAGAATACTTTTGGGTGGCTCTGGAGTTGGAAATGAGTGGATATATGTGGATGCATACTTCCGGAGTAGAAGCAGCATGTATGAGTGAATGTGCAAGTGAATCTTGATTTTAACCGCATGACAAGCTTCTAAGGGTCTACACAACTTGACCACACTCAATGCTCATAAGTAGTAAAAAGTAAATGTGTGGCTCAAAGTCTAGCGAGCATGTATATATGGCTGTGGTAGGAATTTAAACTCTCATCATACAGGAACTCATCATGTGTTATTTTAAAGATTTTCAAAGATAAAATTCTCTAGAATTCTAGTATCTCTAGGAACAGATAAACAACAGCTCAACCTTTCCATATCATATCCGTTAACGACTTAGACTTTAGATCAAGTACTCTTCCCACAAGTTCAGGTTTAGAGCAGGTTTAAATTATAACAGTTATGCCTAAACTTGAGAGAGAGCTCAAACTTAAAAACTAGGTACATGGCAGAGCAACTATTTATCATATCCATATAAGAGTTTATCATTTATGTTCAGTTTGGCCTAGACACTTTATTTATTTATTTAGCAAACTAAGCAAAGATATATATAAGCACAAAATTTTAATTTGGGTTTTCATGATTATGCGTCTTTTTATTATTTGAGTAAAGTATAAACGCGAGTAGAACACTTAGCTGGATAAATGGGGGTAGTCTCCCCCAAGCTGGATTTTGACGTAATTTCTTCTGATGTAGCTAGCAGGTGACAGAGGTGTATTTGAATGTCGGCAGCACCCTGACAGTGATTAGGATATCCTCCGTCTGCTAGTCTTCTTTGATCCTTGAATTCTCTTGGCAAGGCGTTCGGTGTTTTTTTTAGTCCTCCGAACGAGACTCTCCATTTTCTTAGTCGTCCTGGGATTCGCTGCATGGTGTAGTCGGTCGTTCCGGCGGCGCCTCCTCTTCGTGTGTAACTATCTTCTCTCTCCACACCCGACTCGGCGCTACGGTCTCCTCAGGACAGTTCTGTTCAAGCTGTATGTCTTCAGACCTTACCACTTCTCCTTCGTAGTCTGCCCATCCGTCCTTGATGATTTTCCTCCTCTGGTTGCGGTTGCGTCGTCTTCTTCCCATCCTGATCTGCTTAGCATTTTCAACTATATAGTTAGAATCATTAAAGTACTGGCATACGTTCTCAGAGGGGAAGTGCATGTGGACTTCTCCGGTTCCAATATAGATGATAACTTTGATAGTGTTGAGGAACGGTCTTCCAAGGATGATGGGTGGATCGTACTCGTCTTCTCCCATGTCAATGACCTAAAAATCATCTGGAGCTGAATGTATGTTGGTTGTAGGGGTGTGGTTCTATGCAGGAGCTGATAAGTGACTGCGGCCATTATGTTGACGTCAGATGCGGTGTCGTAGAGTGTCTTCTGAAAAGAGTATCTATTGATTGTGCACTCGATGCTTGGAACACCAAGGTCGTCCTTCTTGATCAGGAAAGGCGACTTGAGTCGACGATCTTGACCTCCTCCGACAAAGATGCAATGTTTTAAGTCTTCTAGACAAGACTTCTCATTGTCTTCATCCTTTAGGTGCATCTTTGATTAGGTGTGGACCTTGGCGTCTGCACCTATTGATACAGAGACACCCATGTTCTTCGTTTGTCCAGCAGTTCGAAGTGCGGTGTTGGCAATATCCTGCTCAGTGTGTTTGTGCTTGTAGATCCAGGTCCTTCACTTGGTGGAGTCTGGGAGTTGTAAAACTCCTCCATGTTTTGCTTGAAGTGTACCTGTTCATAGAGACAAGGCAGAGATCAAGTGCATGGGCCCTGTTGGTGGAAAACACCAACAGAACCAAAAGTGTATTTGTTCTTCTCTAACCTTAAGCATAGTGAGCGAGACAAAGTTGATGGATCATGAGTGTAGCATTTGTCAGATCAGATGGCTCAACCTAATGGAAAGATAATCTATCTATATTTATGTTTTGTTTATATCTTTCAAAGATTGAATGTGCAACATATTAGCTTATATGATTAGGAGTGTGGGATCACGAAGGTAGTACTAAGAACAAATATTAAAGGACTAAACATGTTGAATTAATTGGGTTGGTTAATTTGGAGCTACAAATCATACATATTTGTCTCTTTTATTCATGTGTATGCCAGAACCAAGGAGAAGCTTATAAAAGTGATAGTCAAGTACCTTAAGGTGTTACCTTACTTGAAGAGTGATGGTATAGTATCACCTTATGGAAGCTTTCCTTTCTTAGCGGTTGTGCATCGTGTTTGGGGCACCCTCCATGGATCATCTCTTTATGATGAATGAGCTATGTCCTTCTTGTGCAAATTGTTAAACTTCATGTGTCTCCTTTATCTCCAATGTGAGTTTGTATCTCAGGACTTCCCAGGTTGATATTGAAAGTTTTCCTGCAGGGGTTAGTCCAACAAAATATCCCATATCTACTATAGCATACTATCGGCTCAAAAATCAACCTAGACACCATGTCTAATTTGATTTCGGAGGGCATTTTAACCTAAGCACCATGCTTAATTTAAAAATCCTTTGGAAGTAAGATCATCATTCCTAAACTAAGCACCATGCTTAATTAAGAGATAAATGAAACTACTCCAAACTTAGACATATACTAAAGCAAATAAAGGTAGCATGAGAGCATTTATAGAGATCTACTCAAGTGGAGATGAAGTAGTGTGAGTAGTATTTAACAAATTGAGCATGTCTCAAAGGTAAGGACAACCAACATAGCAACATGGCAAATGATGTTTTTATGTAAAGTACTCCCCCAAGCTTGAATTTTGCAAAATTCAAGTTTGGATGAATTTAATTCAATGTTGTATGATGATTGGTTGGACATACCTTGTGCTTGTCAGTCATCCGATCCTCTTGCTCCAATCCTGGAAAGGTTAGTGACAAAAATACCCGAAGGAATATTTCTACAATTATCCTTATATGCTCAATACACAAGGTAATGTTGCAAATAATTAGAAGTTCATGTTACGATCTGATAAGTGTTTGTTTTAAGACACTAAGCTTGTCCTTGGGAAACCATAAAGTTATGTTGGTGAAGTGGTTTCCCCTCCAACACCAACCTAAGCGTGCCTATATCAAGATCGACTGAACGATATCTGCAATATTTATTATAGACATATACATCGATAACCACCCCTTTAAAGTTTTTATAAAAAAGGAAGAGGGGGCTGGAGATCTCAAATGTGGTGATGTTGGAGAGACCAATTGATTGGGGAGATGTTTTATATGAGCAAGGATTTGGTGAGGTATTTATGAAATCACTTTCATGCTCACTGTTGTTTCTCTTATTCTCAAACTCCAAGGATGATTCTTCATGAATGCTTAACTAGGATTGTCTCTCAAGTTTGTTTTATCTATCCATTCATTTGTGATAGCACATGGATTTTTAATGCCCTCTAGCCATTGATGCTGCTCTTCTCGATCCTCCTTGTGGTCTTGGTGACTCTTATGAATGGGATGTCTAGAGAGATTCATAGGATCATCAGGAGGTTCAAGAGAAAGAGCATAGGAGAAATTATAAGGCTCAAGGATGGGTCGGATAGCCGAATGATGGGATTGGAATGTTTGGAAATCGGCTATTGAAACTTCCTTTCCTTGTCTGGGAGATGATTCCTTCTCTATCTCTAGGAATTTTTTATGAAGACTAGTGCAAGAAGTATGTCCACAAATGAAGACATACCTTCCTTTACTAATAAATAAAGAAAGAAAGACTCTACCAAAGGTTATATGATTAAGACCAATGTGAAAATATCGAGAAAAAACATGGTCTTGTAGGGCTTGGTTTAAACCAGAATTTATAGAAAGATTAACAGATTCCCTAGGTGTAGCTAAATGTTCATTATCTTCTTGATTAAAAGATAGGACCTCGGCTATAGAAAAGGGTTGGTTTTGACCTATTGCAATCAACTTCGGACACAGATCATAATTAGGGGCATAGAAAGGACTGGATGACTCTCATGGTCTATGGCTGGTCTCCGGAGGTACAAAAAATTCAATAATAGGTGTGGAATTTGAGTTATCCATAAAGATGGAAAAAAATAAAAAGATAAAAGAATAAAAGAATAAAAGTATAATACAAGATAATAGCAGGACTCAAAGTTATCTCAGCAAACCGTCTTTCTCCCCGGCAACGGCGCCAGAAATGCTTGTTGATATTTGGTAACGCCATCAGAAAATGATGCGCAAGCGCACGGATATCGGTGAGCACTTCACCCGGGAGGTTATCCAGAGTATCGTATTTATATTTTTACCACTGGGAGAAAGCGTGCATCTGACTAACTAAATCTATTGCTACTACCCTTTAGGCTACAAAGAATATGATTCGATGTGAGCGATGTATACAGAAGACTGCAACCGTAGTCTCGTTCTAACCTTCGTAAGGATGATCTACTGTTCTATTGGGGAGGCACACGGAATCTAGACACCACAAAGGATGTTCGACCCGCACCTATAAACCCTACCCATCCTGCTAACGAGATGTGGGATGCAAAGGTAACTCGGAAATGTCACGTTCCTTGCTACTACCACGGTCCAGCTAGTTAGGGGATATCTATGAGTACCCTAGCCCAAACACCATGTTTATGCTAGCAATGATTACTCTAAACTCAACCGGAAGAGATTAAAGTAAACTCATAAACCAAAGAACAATAAAACAAGAACTTACTAGAATTTAGAAGTCGAATTACTGAAGAATCCTATGAGCAAGCCTCGGGTTAGGAGAACTTGATCCCGCAGGTACAACCTCGGAGTAGACACCGACAGGTCAGGCTTCCTCCGATCTACACCTCCACTCTATCTCTCTCAATCTAGTAGATCTAGTCTACTCTCACATTGGATGCTAAGCCCTAAGTCTATTTAGAGGAAAGGTTATCCTTCGAGGGCACCTCTCAACTCTATGATGAACTTGTTCTCCTCCAGGGGCCAGGGGGTCTGCTTATATAGTCCCCTCAAGTGAATCTAGACCGTCGGATCAAACCGACATTGATTGAATGGTTATCCTTGATCCTTTAGGTCGGTGGAGCGTAATCTGCGAGACGGGTCCTGATTGGACTTTGCACCAAGGCGGGCGCCCTTCCCCCGGGCCCGATCGCCTTCTCTTTCGTTCCCGTGGCTTCTGGAGTCTTCTAGATGATAGAAAATTGTGCGGCACGTTAATATCTCTATGTAAACCCGACGTGTGGGCCTTTCTCCCATATTTCCTGATAACCCCCTGCAGAAATAGACAAACACCAAAACTCGTGGAATTCTATCAGATAAAACCCTAAGTCTTGGTGTTGGTTGCATTTTGATCCTTTTCTTTATTTATTTGATGATTATATTTGGTACTTAAGGGCCGTCAACAGTGTTGGGTATTTTAAATGCAAACAGAAAAATCCGCAAGCGCACGGATACCGATGTAGCTTTCACCCGGGAGTATTCCAGAGTATCGATTTTCCACAGAGAACGTGAGTGTACTAATTAAGATCCAAGATCGCCCAAGGATAACTATATAATTATTTTTGGTGGGAAGAGAGGAAGTTTCCTGAGAGTTCTCTAGTTGATCTAAGAATCAAGAATTACTTCAAGATTATCTATTTCGGGACATCAGAACACTAACCATAGAAAGAGATGAGAAGGGGGCTAGGAAGCTCCGACTACGGTCCTACAAACACCGATCCGAACGAGGTGGAATACGTCGACCGTTAGGGCTGTCACTACCATAGGGCTACCACAACAATCCGCAGGATTGGGTGCAATTCCAGGTAATTGCAAGACTAAACACCACGTCTAATCTATTAATTACTACTCTAATGTTTCAAAGATTAGAGCACTTGATGCAAGCGGGAATCCAATCAATAACTTGAATGTAAATAAAAGTAATTAGAGAACTCAGGAGTTATGAATTGAAGAACCTGGAGAACGATGAAGAACGAACCAGTTGCTGCAAAAGTACAATGTTGAGGAAGATCCGACAGATCCGGCTCCTCCTCCGCTCTCCTCTTCTATCTCCCTATTTTCTAGATTACAACTAGAACTAACTAGAACTAGAACTAGAGGAACTAGAACTAGAACTAGATGAACTAGAACTAGATCTAGATGAACTAGAGGTAGAACTAGAGGGATCATGTCTACTTGGATGAAGAATTGAAACCCTAACTTTGATTCTGTAGAAGAGGTATGATCTCCAGGGGCCAGGGGGTCTGGTTTTATAGTCCATTCAAGTGAATATGGGCCGTTGGATCAAACCGACATTAATCACACGGTTTTCCTTGATCCTTTAGGTCGGTGGAGCGTTGTCCCGAAAGAGAGTCCTGATTGGGCACTGTAGCTGGGCGGGCACCTAGGAGAGTAGGGCGGGCGCCCTGCCCCCGGGCCCGATCGGCCTCCCGTTCGTTCCCGTGGCTTCTGGAGTCTTCTAGATGGTAGAAAATTGCGCGGCACGTTAATATCTCTATGTAAACCCGACGTGTGGGCATTTCTTCCTTATTTCCTGATAACCCCCTGCAGAAATAGACAAACACCAAAACTCGTGGAATTCTGTCAAATAAAACCCTAAGTCTAGGTGTTGGTTGCATTTGGATCCTTTTCCATGATTAGTTGATGGTTAAATATGAGCATTAAGGACCGTCAACAAACAGTGAGCTAGTTTGACTCACATTTTGCATAAAAGCCTTAGTTTTGAGTAACACATTTATAACATTTTCAGCAGCAAGTTCATTACTTAAAACAGCTATCCTCTAGATTAGCACCTGTTCTAAGCATACACTTGATTATTAAGCATCACAATAATAACCATATCTGGATTATCACATAGCCATCATCATTCTCATCATAACCATTAAGTATATTTAGTAAATCCTACATTGCCGCTGCTCGAGTCCAGTTCTCACTATCCGGGAGAGATGGCGATTCGAATCGATTCCTATCCAGCTGGAGGGGTATTCCTAGCACTCACCCAAGCATACCTCACGAGGGCAGCTCGGATCACCTTTAGCACAACTCCAGACCAATTCGCAGGTCCGTCCAGCGCTGCACCCCCAGGGACCGCCAATCTGCTAGGGTCAGGACTCTAACCTGACACCTCGGTCTTACGCCATTGACTCCCCGCACATCCTTACTACCAACCGGGGTGCGCACTCAAACAGAACGGGGTATCCGGCTAGAGTTGCACTCGTAGGTTTCATGGTCGGAACGACTTATCTGGCCAACTAAGTGTTAGGCATGCGTTCAACATGACACGAGGACGTACAGCGTATCGGTCCTTAAACGACACAGACGGGGATAGATTCACACTCAAGACATCCATGCCTTGTTGCTTCACTATCGTCATCCCGCCCGGTCTCATCTCATTATTAGCACATGGTTATTTCCACGATAGCAAATATAGCCAACTGTTGACGGTCCTTAAGTACTAAAATTAACCATCAACTAAACATGTAAAAGGATCAATATGCACCGAACATCTAGAATTAGGGTTTTATCTGACAGAATTCCATGAGCTTTGGTGTTTATCTATTTCTGCAGGGGGTTATCGGAAAATATGGAGAGAAGGCCCACATGTCATGTTTACAATGAGATAATTACGTGCCGCGCAATTTTCCTTAATCTAGAAGAGTCCAGAAGCCACGGGGACGAATGGGAGACCGGACGGGCTCGGGGGCAGGGCGCCTGCCCTCCCCCCTTGGGCGCCCGCCCTGGCCTCGGGGCCAATCAGAACCAATATCCTGGATCGTGCTCCACCGACCTAAAGGATCAAGGAAAACCGTGCGATCAATGTCGGTTTGATCCGACGGCCCAAATTCACTTGAAAGGACTATATAATCAAGGCCTCTCCACCCCAGGGGAGAGAGGAGAAATCATTATCAGAGGTAGCCATCAAAGTTAGGGTTTAGAACTTCTCCCCCATAGAGAATTAGAATTAGCTACTCCCTAATCCTTCAAGTTTAGAGGATTGATTAGATAGGAATTAGAGAAGTAGAGCCTAGCGCTCTGGATTCGGATCTTCATCAATAAAGATTGGTATTATTTCATATCTTTCTCTACTACTTTGTTCTAATTGCATTATGTCTCTATTTATTATGCTCTTAGTTTGCTCTAGTTCTGTATTTGATATAGTTATGATTGATAATGAGTTTATGTATAAGTTTGCAAAGCGCTTAGCTCTTCACACGTGGGAGTTAAGTGGTAGATCACATGTGGGCGTGGTGCTTAGATGTTATTTACCTACAAATGTATCCTATTGGCCGGGTCGTGTGGTAGTTCGCGATAGTGACAGCTTCGTTGATTCTTATATAGTCCACCCTCCGTTGATAGGACAGGCAGAATTTGTATTGCAGAGTAAGTCTTGTGATGCTCTGATTTATTTTAGCAATGTTCCTTATACATGAATGAAGAGTCTTTTATGCTATATATGATCTTGTAGATAACTAGAGTAGATTGTGACTTAGTAGATAGTAGATAACTTAGAATCCATTCTCTAGCTAATCCGACGTCACCTTACATATATGAGGAGTAGTCTGTTTTCTAATCGCTGTGTTATTTACCCAAGAGTTTATATTTCATTATCATTATTATTATGGCTTACCCCCTACCAAAGTAAGTGACTGTGTGATGAGTTCCTCATTAGTAATCATGTTCTTGCAAGTTTATCTCTAGTCTATGCCTTGATAGATTTTATCCTTATCTTTATCTCCATTGTTGTCTTAAGCAAAATTATAAATAACGATATCTGGAATTACCTGGTGAAATGCTACAATGAGGTGTTTTATCTATGCGCTTGCGGATAGAATAGATTATTTTCTAGAGAGCCTCCATATTCATAAATATGCTTGTACACTCTGGCACCATGCTGGGGATGACAACCTAGTATCTAAGTGGTGTTAGTAAGTGTCAACAAGCATTTCTGGCGCCGTTGCCGGGGACCACACAAAAGGGAAACACATAGGAACGGTAAGGAAAGTCAGGAAATCAGTTAAGGTTACTCATATAAAATATTAGACTAGACTATAGAGAAATAATTGCATAAAACAGCTACTAAGTGAGAAATCATAACAAGGCACCTCTGCTTTGGCAGGTTCACCCTGTTGTTTTTCTATGTTTATATTTTTATACAGGGTATATCAGGATTGACTTTGGGTACATTCAACTCTTCATCATCAGAACCAAAGCAATCAAGAAAGAAAGAAGAAGCTAGCTACCAATTGCTGAAGCTATGGCACAAAAAAAAACCCTACGAGAATTCTCTGCTCCAAGCCTTGAGAACATTCCAACTGGTCCAAGATTTGCAGTAGAAAAAGGAGCACCCGAGTTTGAGCTCAAGTCAAGCCTCATCAATTTGGTACAAGCTACACAATTCAGTGGAAAGGCACATGAAGATGCTAGTGCACACTTGCAGAATTTCATAGAGATTGGAAGCACAATCCACATCAACGGAGTCGACAAAGATGTCATACTGCTTCACCTTTTTCCATTCTCACTAGAAGGAAAGGCGAGGAAGTGGTTCTACATTCATCAAGATAACATCAACAACTGGACGAACTTGTCAGATGCCTTTCTATCAAAGTTTTTCCCAATGGGCAAGACAGATGCCTTAAGAGAAAATTTTGTCAGTTTCCAACAGTAGAAGACACAAACCATTCAAGAAGCATGGGAGCGTTTTCAAGGATACATATCAGATTGTCCTCACCATGGAATGGCCACATGGTTACTTATGCAGACCTTCTACCATGGATTAACCCAGAAGGATCGTGAGTGCCTAGATGCATCTCCTAAGGGATTATTCTTGGAGCTCACAATTGGAAAAGCAGAGATACTTTTGGATAAGATAGCAGAAAACCAAAGCTGGTTCCAAGATAAAGCTCAACAATGTCATCAAAGTGAAGAAATACCAGAAGAAGTAAATGCATTATCAACCAAGATGGAAAATTTGCTCCATTGGATTGAACAGAGGGCCAGGTTCAAAGGAGATCAAAGGGCTACAAATATCAACCTACCTCGAGTCAACCCAATAGCAAAGGTATGAATTCAGGTAATACTTTGAAGCAGCTTTCATTAAAAGAGATAATTGCTCAACAGACAAAGACTAATGATGAAGTTAAACAAAGGCTAGACACAAATGAATCATATCAAAAAGATATACACAATAAAATGGATTTTCTATTAACTACCTTTGATGAGCAAAACATTCTTAATAAAAGGGTAGAGCTTAAATTAGTAAAGCTAGCTGCTGCACTGCCTGTTGCCACTAACATTGAGCTGGTAAAGAACATAACTACTAGAGGAGGCAAAGCTACCAGGGATCCCCCATACCCAAAAGAGAAACAAAGAACACCAGCACCAGTGCAACCAGCAATGATAGAAGAAGAAAGCCCAGTTGAAGCAGAAGATCTGCTACAAACACCAAGAACTGTAACAATGAGGAAAGATTTTTACGACACCAACTATTTGCCATTTCCTAGAAGAAACAGAGGACTGCAGTCGGATGAGCAGTTTGGTAAGTTTGTAGAGGTCATTCAGAAATTATATGTCAACATACCTCTCCTTGATGCCATACAGGTACCTACATATGCAAAGTACATCAGAGATATTCTTAACAAGAAGAGACCACTGCCCACCACTGAGGTTATCAAGCTGACAGAAGAATGTAGTGCGGCCATCCTCAACAAACCACCAAGGAAGAAGAACGATCCAGAATGCCCCACTATTGATTGCTCAATCGGAAACCAACACTTTAACAATGCACTTTGTGATCTCGGAGTAAGTGTCAGTGTGATGTCAGCATCAGTCTATGAGAAGCTTAAGCATACGACCCTAGAACCAACATCAATGTGCCTACAACTAGCAGATCAATCAGTTCGACACCCGTTGGGTATCGCTGAAAACATTCCAATCAAGATAAGAGATTTCCTTGTGCCAGTAGACTTCGTGGTACTGGACATGAGCCCTGACTCAAAAGTGTCCATTATCCTTGGAAGGCCATTTCTGAGCACTTCCAATGCCCACATTGACGTCGAGAAGGGAGAAATCAAGTTTAACATAAATGGACAAGAAGAACACTTCACATTCAAGCCCAGACCAGAGAGAGACTCTACAGTGAAGGAAGTTCATGAAGAAGAACCACAGGAGACACCATCTCCGGAGGATGGTAATTAGGAAGATTAAAAGATTTGGAGGTCCAGCTTGGGAGACCTAAAAATCCCAAACCCTCGCCGGGAGGTAAATCGGTATTTATCCGCATCATTAATTCTCTCATATTTAATTCTTGCATTAGTCAAATTTATTCATAGCATTCTTATAATAATCAAAAGCCTCATATAAATAATATTTATGGTGTGTAACAACCCATATTTATTAATTATTGTGGAGGCACAAAAATATTTTCCATGATCATTTTCAATAAGTTCCAATTCTCATAGTTTTTCCTGCATTATATTTAATTATAGCAACCTTCTAGAAGCATGACCCACACTCCTTGGGTCCCACATGTCATACACCACACCTCACACACATCCCATCACATTATTTGATTCACCAACACAACTCCACTCACCAACACTTATCCACCGACCAACCACCACCCATGAACTATTATTATGCGTAAGAGCTAAGCAAAGGAGGGAGTGGAGAAAAGGCAGCTAGGATGGCCACCAAAGGTGGGCGGCCACCCACCTACAGAGGGCGCCCGCCCTGTCCCCCCTTCCTCCTATAAATTGCGACTTCCTGCCTCCAACTTCTTCACACATGCATTCTAGAAAACCACGCAAGTTTCAGTTTCCATAGAAGGAGCTCTTGTAGTGAAGTAAGAAGAGAGTAGAGAGGAAGAGAAGAGTGGAGGAGAGGTTGGTAGTCTTTGAGAGTAAGGTTCACCTAGTAAGTAGTGATCCCACTGTCCAAAGTGGAAGTAAAAGTTGTTTAGGGGAGGTGCTGCCAAAATAAAAACTTGTCTTGAACGACTAACCCCTGGACTACTGACATTTTGGACAGCTGACCACTAACATTTTCTCTCACATTTTCCACTAGTTGTGTGTGTGTCAACTTTTGTCTACAGGATGTTCAAGAAGGTGAAGAACGCAGGGAAGGTCCTCAGGAACATAGGTACAAGGAGTTCATCTCGATACTCCTCGCACCAGTTAGAGATGAGCGTTGACCCAACACCCCCGCGAGCTCATCTTCATCTGATCCACAAGTCAAGGTCCTCCTCAAGATAGGAGACCTTGGACTGAAGACCCGCAGGGAAAAGGAAGTTTACCAGCAGCTAAAGAACAAAGATTTCATTCACACCCCCACTCTTGATCCTATCTTGCTACAAGAAACAGGTATGGATACTGAATTCGATTTGATTTTCTAGATGGTGGGATGGACAAATTTTTGGAACATAACTGAGTTGGGTTCCCGTCTTCTCACCCTTGAATTTCTTTGTACTTTACAATATTATGAGGGGGGAATTGCTTTTCGGATGTTCAAACAGGACATTATGTTGTCTTGGAGAGAACTGAGCGACCATCTCGGTTTCTCTTCAAGATGCATCTTGGGCATTGACTCCGACTTACCCAATTTTGAGAGACACCAGTTCTGGAGAGAGATATCTAGAGATGAGTTTTATAGCCAAGCCCGAACCAGCGACATGGAACACCCCACTCTTAGGATGTTCCACAAATGGCTCGGGTACAATCTTTTTCATCCTGATGATATTAGAAAAGTAAGAGTAGGAGATTTGCAACTTCTATATGCTGCTATAAATAAAGTACCCACTTCACCTGTTACACTTTTGGTTTCTCATTGGCTTAGTATACCTAGTCTTCAGGGACCTGTAGGGTGTACTTCACTTATCACTCGTCTAGCCTCTAGTCTTCATTTACAAGAAAACTCGTCATTGGAATTCATAGATGAGTTATGAATTTATCATGGCTACGACACATTTAGGCAAGCTCGGATGTTGAAAAAAGAGGCGAACATAATGTATATGTTATACGATAATAAAGGCAAGATTCGGTTACCTAACCCAAACCTTAGCCTCTATGTTGTTCAAAACTTTTTGATTGAGATTGCAGTGACACCGGTAAACCAGAGAGCTCCACAATGAGTGGCATCTGAAAGGATGACCACCCATCGGGAACGCACCTGCTATGGAGCTGATCCCGGGCTAGAAGAAGCAGCGCACCTGGATTATTGCGACTACAACCCCCGAGTCCTTCGGGACCCATGGGTTTGACATGCTCAACCACAAGAGCCAACACAGGAGACATGGCCGGAGAGCCAAGATCACCAGTGGACAAACCTGCCTTTCCATACGGGCAGGCATTCCACTGATGCATATGGAGCTTCAGGGTCCAGACCTCCACCCCAATTCGATGCAGGACGGTACTCCGACGCCTCTTATGCTTTCACGAACGACTACTACTAAGAGGCCGGCGCTTTCTTCACCCGTACCGACAACACCCTCCTCGACATCCAGAATACGCAAGTGGAACATGGACGACTCCTGGAACAGCAACAAAAATGGAACCAGGACCACCCCACTGCAGTACAAGAACTGAGACAAGACACCACGACAATGAACGACAACATCACCACCATGATGCGGTTCTGGAACATTGGGTAAGACCGACAACCACATCCAGCTTGGGGGAGTTCCTCCCCGTTTTATCAGGTAAGTTTTTATTTGCTGTTCTTATTTATTCTTTTCTATTTTAGTATTTTATCTTAAAGAGAAAAAATTAGAAAACCCAATAAATATTTTCTTGCTTTAATTTACTGCATTCCATAAATATGAAAACAAAATAAAAAGAGTGTGTAGATAAGTGTGCTTTATTTATCTGCTAAGTGTTAATCTCTAGAAAAAAAATAAAAGACCAAAAAGATGCATGATGGAAATGATGAACAGTTGCTCTGTTTGCTTACTTTCAAGTACCTAGCTTTTATATTAGAGTTCTTCTAGGAATTACTAAAACTGAAATTACTATCTATGGGAAGCATAAAACTAAAGTCTAGGTAAGAGAAAGACATGATATAAAGTTTGAGCTACTGTTTGTTTATCTTGTTCCTACTACACTAAGTTCTGGAGATTTATTTTGAAAACTTGCAAATTACATGATGAGTTCCTAGCATGACAAAATTCCTACCACAGCCATACTTGCTATAACATCTTTTGCTACTTATATTCACATTGAGTTTGATCGAGCTATGTAGAACCTTAGGAGCTTTTCATGTGGTTAAATTAAGATATTCACTTGCACACATCCACTACACCATTCACCACCATGCATTAAAATTGCTAAAAATAATATTATCACTCACTGTCCCAAGTGTTGTTATTCTCTCTCTCTAAAAAGATTCAATGCAGAAGAGGCATGGGTTATGCAAAAATATGTGAGGAAATAAAAAACGGGCAAGTGCCCAGAACCTCGAAAAAGAAAGAAAAAGAGTGAGACAGGAGGTAAAAATGGATAAGTGTCCAGAGTAGAATTAGGGGTACAAAGATGCCCACATAAGCGGAAAAAATGGACAAGTGTCCGATAGTAGAATTAGGGGTATCTACTACCCACCTGAAAAAAAAAGAGATAGCCCATGTTCTCTCAAAGCAAAGATCAAAGAGGAGAGATAGCAATATGAGGAGCAAGGAGAAGTAAGTTTTATTATCACTTATACATTTTTACCATCACTATCATTTACTCCACCACACATGCACATCTTGATTTAATTATATGCTGAGTTCCTTTGGATCCATGGCTCGATTAGACAACATATGTATGAGCTGTTTTTCACTTCTATGAGCTCCACTTAAATATTCCATTAGCTATAGGTAAGTGATATTTTGGTATGGATCCACAAATACCACATATAGAGATATTTGAGAAAATCATTGCTGGGAACTCTGAGTTTTATTTTAAAAACTTATGAAAAACTCTGGAACAAAGGTGAAGTATAGAAAGGAGGAATAGTGCTTGACTTAATTATTTTGTCTTTCGATTACTTAAGACTTAAGTGCAGGTACTAAGCTCCATGACACTTCACTTTAATCTGGAAGAATTTTATGTGAAAGAATGTGTGCCTATCAGGAAAGAAAACATCAAAGCAACTCCTGATCCATCTGAGTTTAGCTGTTTGCTCAGGGACGAGCAAAGGGTAAGCTTTGGGGAGTTTGTTGACGGTCCTTAAGTACTAAAATTAACCATCAATTAAACATGTAAAAGGATCAATATGCACCAAACATCTAGAATTAGGGTTTTATCTGACAGAATTCCACGAGCTTTGGTGTATATCTATTTCTACAGGGGGTTATCAGAAAATATGGAGAGAAGGCCCACATGTCATGTTTACAATGAGATAATTACGTGCCGCGCAATTTTCTTTAATCTAGAAGAGTCCAGAAGCCACGGGAACGAACGGGAGACCGGACAGGCTCGGGGGCAGGGCGCCCGCCCTCCCCCCTTGGGCGCCCACCCTCGCCTCGGGGCCAATCAGAATCAATCTCCTAGATCATGCTCCACCGACCTAAAGGATCAAGGAAAACTGTGCGATCAATGTCGGTTTGATCCGACGGCCCAAATTCACTTGAAAGGACTATATAATCAAGGCCTCTCCACCATAGGGGAGAGAGAAGAAATCATTATATGAGGTAGCCATCAAAGTTAGGGTTTAGAACATCTCTCCCACAGAGAATTAGAATTAGCTACTCTCTAATCCTTCAAGTTTAGAGGATTGATTAGATAGGAATTAGAGAAGTAGAGCCTAGCGCTCTAGATTCGGATCTTCATCAATAAAGATTGGTATTATTTCATATTTTTCTCTACTACTTTGTTCTAATTGCATTATGTCTTGCTCTAGTTCTATATTTGATATAGTTATGATTGATAATGAGTTTATGTATAAGTTTGCAAAGCGCTTAGCTCTTCACACGTGGGAGTTAAGTGGTAGATCACATGTGGGCGTGGTGCTTAGATGTTATTTACCTACAAATGTATCCTATTGGCCGGGTCGTGTGGTAGTTCGCGATAGTGACAGCTTCGTTGATTCTTATATAGTCCACCCTCCGTCTTGCGATGCTCAGATTTACTTTAGCAATGTTCCTTATACATGAATGAAGAGTCTTTTATGCTATATATGATCCTGTAGATAACTAGAGTAGATTGTGACTTAGTAGATAGTAGATAACTTAGAATCCATTCTCTAGCTAATCCGATGTCACCTTACATATATGAGTAGTAGTCTATTTTCTAATCGCTGTGTTATTTACCCAAGAGCTTATATTTCATTATCATTATTATTATGGCTTACCCCCTGCCAAAGTAAGTGACTGTGTGACGAGTTCCTCATTAGTAATCATGTTCTTGCAAGTTTATCTCTAGTCTATGCCTTGATAAATTTTATCCTTATCTTTATCTCCATTGTTCTCTTAAGCAAAATTATAAATAACGATACCTGGAATACTTACCTGGTGAAATGCTATAATGAGGTGTTTTATCTATGCGCTTGCGGATAGAATAGATTATTTTCTAGAGAGCCTCCATATTCATAAATACCTTTGTACACTCTGGCACCATGCTGGGGATGACAACCTAGTATCTAAGTGGTGTTAGTAAGTGTCAACACCAACCATGATCAAGTATCCACCTATCTCTCGCAGGTGACAGGAAATCACCCGGCTTCTACGGAACTAAGCATGGCTAAGCATTAGTTCGATCCTGGACCTACTCAGGTGAGGTATAAGGTGGACAAGGTAGTCTTCGTGCAGCAAGGTTGTCATATCAACGCCTAACACTTAATGCAACAATACATAACCATAGTTAATTGACAGCTAGACATGATAACAAAAATAGTAGGAGTCTTATAATGCTCCGGGGCTTGCCTTCGACGTAGGTGGAAGGACAAAGTCTCCTGGCTGTTCTGGAAAATCTAGAGAATAAGCACTTCGCAGCGGCTACTTGTAACAGTCATAACTTTTAAACTACTCAGCCAAATGTCGTGAAATTTGAACACAAGGCACATAAGCACGTTAGCTACAAGTTTGTTATAGAAAAGTTTTCCAGAAAACTTCATCTTCAAGCAGTTCTTAAGTAATTTCTATCAGCTACCCAGAATGTGCTCTAGACAAGGCATAAATAGCAAAATAATATTTTAGCACATAATAAGAATGTAACATTGGTTCAAACCAAAAATACCAGTAGCTAGAACATGTCTAAGAAATACTATAAAAAATCATGGCAAGGTTTAAACTCATTGTTATTGTCCCCTTTTCTATTTATTTATTTATTAAGGTGAATTAATGAGCATGTAGTATAAGTGCTCTAAAAATCTTAATAAATTTACAGCAAGCTATCTAGGCTACCACAAGGTTACTGTAAAATTCTCATGGCTCTTGCACATGCAAATTGTGAGGTACAAAAATGACAAGCTAACAATGGTATTAAAGGCATAAATGTGAAACCCTATTAAAAAGCGTCAAACAACAAATTTCAGATTTTTTTTAGCTTTGTCTTCACATGTTTACATCACCCAGCAAGTTCCATCCTAAAAGGAGTCATACTTTATTTATTAAAAATACCACAAGAACCTCCTGTCGGTCCTAAAAGGAATCATATCTATTTATTTCTGCAAAAACATGGCATGCTTCATATTTTTATTAAAAACTAGACTAACTCAAGGATCTGACAAAATTGGAATCACTCCATTTGGATCTGCCTAACTCAAGTTATGAATTTTCCAAGAATAGCATTGAATCTGCCAAAAACAGAGATAAGGGGAGAGGGGATTAGTGGAGTCCCACTCGTCAGCAACACACAGAGCACAGGCGAGCTCGGTTGCCGGAGATCTCATCGACTGTGAGGTCTTCGGGGAAACCGAGGGCATCTACGTGTTCCTCACATCAAGGCGAACTCGTTGACCTACTTGGCTCACGCTCTACTGGACTCTACGATGCTCGCCATCGAGAATGGCGGAGCGGCGGCGCTGCGCGGCGTTACACCGGCGAACTGAAGCCACGACGACCCACTAGAGGTTGCGGACGAGCAAGAGTGAAGCAAGGGGAAGCAGTAGGAAGAAGAATCACGGCCAGAGGTGGACCAGAGAGGTCTGGCCATGTTGCCGGTGATCTCTGCAAACTCCGGTGAGGTGGAGTCCGCGACGGAGTTGGCAATGTGACCTCATGGTGCTCGGCTAGGGAAAAGAGATGGACGTCGAGGTAGAGGACGTCACGGCGGAGCTCACCAAGAACGAAGGCGGGCGAAATGTGGCGCTCTAAGCGAGTGGATGTCGTGTCTGAGGCACGGAGTGGCTTCATGGCGACTTGAGGGCGTTGTCCAAGCTGACAGGCGGAGCCGTCGACTGCGTACGGTCGCCACCTGGCCGGACACGCGGCAGCGGACGGCGACTATCCAAACTGAATTGGTGTCTAAAACTCCCGATCGCAGTGACTGAAACTCGATCTTCGTTGGCGTTTATCTCGTGACTCACTCTGTGGTTTTTGCTCAGATTTGTCCGAATGGATAGAGCTACACGAGTTCTACAAGTTTGCTTAAAATATCAAGGTCTGGTTCAGCCTAGATTTCAAATTACAAGGCTCCCAAGTACCCTACCTCGATTCTACGAAACCCAGACTTAGCCAAAATTGACTAAGTGTTGGAAACAACACTGATTTCTGGCTTGTGGACCACTTTTGGGCAGGTTTCAAGCATTTTCGTGAAAAGGTATCAAAACAACTTTTGTAGTTTATAAAATTTACTACAACTTTGCTTTAGATGTCATTTACATGCAAGGTCTCTAGCATAGGTTTCATAAAATATCTTTGAAAAGAGGTTTAGGGGGTCAACTAGGTCAACCTAGGGGTTAACCATGACTTAGGGGCATTTTTGGGTGAGACCTCCAACATAAAATTGGTTCAAAATGTTATTCTAAACACGAATAGAGTATTTTGGAAGACAAATGTGCAATTGTGTACATTGGTCATACATGACTTACACATAGAACAAGTCATATAAGTTATTCAATTACATAGTGTATACACCAAATGACATGTGATCATGGTATGATGCTCATGAGTGATCATGATGATGCTTATGTTGATGCAATGCTCATGGTTTACATGCAAGCTAACACTAGGAGTGTTACAGTATCAAAGACAGCTATTCCTCGGCCCTTCCCTACCCACCCAGCTCGTTTCTCGATCGGCTCGACGTCGGCCACTAATTTCCGTCGCAACCGCTTGAGATCCATACGAGTCTGGTCTTGCTGGATTGATCCGATCCTCCAGCCACCAGATACGCACTGTGGCGGCGTGACGGGAATTGCTCGCAGCACCAACTGTGAGTGGGCGCACGGCGGCGGTGCGACGGGATCCAGAAGTAGCACACCTCTGCGCGCCTCCGGCTACGGTGACATCGTCTTCGACTGGGGTTCTGCATCGATCGGTTGCGGTTCGGAGGCGTGAACCGCGTTGAGCACATAAACATCGCTCCCAATTTCTCTCTGGCTCAGGTCGATTCTTAGCCTAGGATTGCGGAGCGCTAGTCTCCGTGTAAAATTCCATAAGCTAGAGTCGATCTGTAGCGGTGGTGTTTGGCGGGGAACTGTCCGTCGATTTGGGTTGCAAAGTGTCGCTCGCGCCGTCTCTGTTGTAAAATCCCTCGATCGAGCCTCAGTTCCAGTAGTTGGGTATTGGGTGTGGCACGCGATAGGGGAGGCATTGCTGAACCTGTTGCTACATCCTGTGTTACTCCGGTCTCTGCTTTCAGTTTCCCACAACGGCGCCGTCCAAACAGCCAAAGCCTTTGGCCTAGACCCAAATCCTCCTTGAACACATGGCGGGCCGGGATGAGGTCAAATAACAGCGTTAGGGTGATCTGTTGGAGCATTTGGATCTTCTATCCAAGCACTTGAATGATGTGGGCATTACACAGCAGGAATTGAAGAAACAGCTGACTGAAACAAATCTCAAATTGGATCAGTGTACTGTAGAACAGCGACATATCTCTCAACAAGTTCAAGCCAATGGTCAGGCAGTAGCACACTTAACTGTTCGCCAATTTGACACTGATGCCTTCTGAGTAACTGATGGGTCAGAGGTTGCTAATGAGGAAAATGTGTTTGAAAATGTGTTTGCAGACAGGGGTAAACATCCTGCTTGCCCTGGCCAAAGTCACCATGTCAGGCCACCTCGACATACATCGTAGTCTGATAATCTGCCTCGCCATATCTTGCCCAAGTTGTTCTTCCCAACTACAGGTGGTACTCAGCCCAAGGTGTGGGTGGATAAGTGTCTCAATTACTTTCATATCTATCAAATGCATGAAAGCCTGTGGGTGCAAGCTGCCAGTATGCATCTTCAGGATAATGCTGCCAAGTGGTGGCAGACATACAAGCTTCAGCACCTAGGTGTCACTTGGACCAACTTCTCTGCAGATTTTCAGGCTACTTTTGGTTCTGATGATCATAGATCTGCTCTCAATGATTTAATCGATTTGAAGCAAACAGCAAGTGTGGAAGAGTACACTACTCAGTTCAAATTTCTTCTGTTTGATGTCACAATGCATGGGTGTACTTATGATGATCTGTTCTTTGCTACTCATTATGTGAGAGGTCTCAGGGAGGACATTAGAGCGGTTGTTGAGCCACAACAACCCCCAACAGTGTAAACAGCTATGGTCGTTGCAAAGATCCAACACAAGGTCATTGAAAGGGGCAAACTGAAGTATCAGCAAAGACAACAACAACCCAAGGCTCCATAGCTGATATGACCATGCCAGCAAGCAAGATGTCACAAGCTTCAAGTCAAGCTACAACCACTCAAGTTTTACCTACACCGACACCAGCCCAAGTCATCGATGAACCGGTTACACGTAGTCGTGCAAAGAAGCTGCAACATGAGGTCCACGCGCTACTTTGTGAGATTCATATTAACATTAATGAGAATTATATACTACCTAAGTGTTCTACCTTGATTGTACTCAGGTATATAGAAGAAGAGAAGGATGAATCGGATCGTGCAGAGCGAACCAGTGCAAGTTCCAGAAGACACTACAAAATGGACCAGAGAGTCAAAAACGGACCAGTGGAAGTCAAGAACGGACCAGTGCAAAGAAATCTTTATAACTTTTTAATCACAAAAGCTATGAAGGCCCATCAGGACTTGTTGGAAAGCTTGTCGAGTCTATTTTCCAATGAATCTAGTGGCGACCAGTTTGGATACTCCATATTGCCTGCAGACCAGAATTAGTACAGACTGCTCAGAAGGTCAACAGTCTGTCGTGACAGAATGTTTGTACAACTTGCCGTGCAAAACTATACCAATCTACAACGTTTCGTGGTGCATGGCATACATTCCTGGAAAGCACTTGGAGTCTAGTTTCACATCCAAGAAACGGTTCATTATTTGGACTCTCCAATAAAAAGTTATGGTCAGTTTATTGGAACGTGCTCTAGAGGCCAACACTCACGCAAAGCCAGTTCGGGAATTCATTCCGAGGGGACCTTTCACATTGCCTTCCCTCAGAAACTCTATTTCATTTTCATACCTATCTAGGAGGGTTGTTCCTAGTATAAATATCCTCTACCTCTAAGCTATCAGCAACCTTTGATCATTTGATAAACTACATGATATTGCAGTCGTGCTGCTGAGTGCCTTACTCAACCTTTGTTCTTCCTTGTTTTTCTTGGACTTGTGAAGTGAATCCTCTAGGTTCCCCTACTTCGTGCTCTACGGCTTCCGTTCGACTGCGCCATATTGTGTGGATTAGTTCCGGATTGTGGTTCTGCGGTCGTTCGGAGATCGAGTCGAAGTCTTCGCGGTTTCGGTGCCTCTCTCCCCGTCGCATCCAACCTTTGTCAGGTATAAAGCTAGTTATCCGCTGTTCGCAGCAAGTTATCCTTGTTCTTTTGATCTACTGTCGTGAAGATCGGGCCACCCTCGTATCGATTCATATCGGTAACCTATCAACTGGTATCAAAGCTTTCGTTGTCACGGTAGATCTCACAATCATCCACATATCTACCTTTAGTTTATCTATCATTTGTTACTGTTTTGATCATCACCTATAGTCCACTGAAAAAGCCATAAAAAATCCTAGAGCCCTTTGACGGTGTTATCCGCATCCCTGTTAGTATAAAAAAGAGTTCAAATAAAAAAGTCAGTGAAAAAAAAATTCAGAGAAAAGAAAAGAGAAAAAACAGAAAAAGTAGAAAAAGAGGAAAGGGGTTGTATTGCGGTTTGCTTACTGAAAAAATTCATTCAGTTTACGAATTCAGATTCTTGGTGATTTATATACCAGCAACATTATATCATTTGAGCACATCAAATCACTTGATTCTCAGTACCGTAGCCTCCCTTGTTTAACCACCTATAGCTCCACCTAAAACTGAAACCAGGACATTCGACTCGTAATCCTTGCGACCTCAGAATCACTTCTGTTGAGCTGCTACACTAGCACAATTCACTGTCCTTGAGAACAGGAAAGAGCATTGGTAAGTAAAAGGTGAGGTTGTGTGATTCCACAAATTTACCCATTCCGCTATATTTTGCTTTAGTGCTAACATGGCAGGATCCAACTCAAGTATTCATGGTAATCGTCATGGAGAAGGAGAACCCCCTGTTGCACGGGCTGAGTTGCGCCAAATGGCAGACTCACTCTTGCAGGCCATGGAGAGGATGCTTGATGCATGCATACCTGTAGATGGGCGGAGGGCTCCTCGGCATCAATCTGATGAATCTGGTGCTGAAAATTCTAATGGAGGACATGACTGTTTTATAGATGGTCGTGGTGGTGGCAGGCGAGCTGGTCATCATGGCCAAGATGGAGGACGAGCTCATGGACGTGGTCGTGGCCATCGTGTTCATTTTGATAATGAAGAATTTGATAACTTTGATCAAGAAGAGGGGTCTGATGAGAATCCCTTTGCAAATGATGGGCTGCATAGGCGGCGCAATGATCGCCGGCGGCATGCTGATCATGGAGATAGAGAGCATCATCATGGTCGTCGTAATAGGGAAGATCCGGACAGCATTGCTCGTGTCAAGTTGAGTATCCCAAAATTCACTCGAAGAGAGGATGCAGATGCATATCTTGAGTGGGCTGAGCAGTGTGATCAAATTTTTAGAGTGCATAAACTCTCTGATCAGAGGTGTGTCAATCTTGCTTCAGTGGAGTTCTCTGGTTATGCTCTGACTTGGTAGAATCAGATACAAGAGAATCAACTTGTGTTGGGCCGTGAACATATCAACACATGGGAAGAGATGAAGCAAGTGATGAGAAGGCGATTTGTACCGTCAAGCTATCAGCGTGACCTTCGCAATAGGTTACAAATGTTGAAGCAAGGAAAAAGATCGGTTGATGAGTATTATAAGGAGACGGAACTGTTGTTAGTGCAGACTGGAATTAGAGAGGATCCAGAGTAAAAAATGGCAAGATTTTTGGGTGGTCTCAATGAGGACATTGCTGGTTTTGTTGAGATGTTTCCATATCATACGTTGCAAGACCTTATTGATCAAGCTATGCGTACTGAAAGAAAAATTCAGCAAGAGACACGTGGAAAATCTTATGCAAGTCCTTCTATTGTAGCCCCATGGCACAAGCAGCAGTCCAACACTTCTTTCGGTGGGGGACGGTCCCAAGGTGCTGCAGCTAGGCCCTCCTCATCTAATGCTCCTTCAAAGATGGTGGTTTCTACAACATCATCTCCCAGAAATCAGCAGCGTCATGCTACAAGCGCAGCAGCCCCAACTGTGGCTTCCTCAGCTACTACTTCCTCTGCACATAGTAGAGAAATTGTGTGCCACAAGTGCCATGGTCGTGGACATATTGCTGCACAATGTCCCAGTAGGAGGACCATGATTGTGAATGAGAATGGTGAATGGGAATCTGAAAGTGATCAAGAGGAAGAAGGTCCAAGATATGATGAGGATCATGAAAACAATGATAATGAGATCCAACCCGATGAAGGTGATAACAACTGCTTTATTTCTCTTCGTGTGCTTAGTGTTACTGCTGCAAAGGAAGAGAATGGGCAGCGACACAATCTTTTCCACACTCGAGGCATGATCAAAGAGAAGTTGTGTAGAATTATTGTTGACAATGGCAGCTGCAACAATATTGCTAGCCAAGAATTGGTTGATAGAATGGAGCTAAAACAAAGGCATCATCCTAATCCATACAAGATGCAGTGGCTGAATGATTGTGGCACGCTGCGTGTGAGCCATGTTGTGACAGTTCCTTTCTCTATTGGGAGGTATAATGATCATGTGGAGTGTGACGTGGTGCCTATGCAAGCATGCCAGCTGCTGCTAGGTAGACCATGGTTATATGATCGTGATGTTCAGATTTCTGGAAGAACCAACAAGCTGTCTTTTGTGTACAAAGGAGAGCGAATTTCTTTGCTTTCTTTGACATCGGAGGAAATCTTAAAAGATGATCTCAAGAAGAAACAGAGAGAGAGCGAGAACCACTTAAGAGTGACCCACAAATATAGTAAGGAAGAGTTTCCACAGCCAAATAAAACCCCACAGCTACAAAGAACCCAAAAACTGGGAAAACCGGGGTTGGTTATGATGGCTAGGAAAGGGGATCTAAAGGAGTTGAGTGAACCTAATGCCAAGTTCTTTGTACTCTTGTACAAGGACACTCTTTTTCCTTCTAACACCTTACCCTCTACCCTGCCAAGTGTTGTTTTTGATGTCTTACAGGATTTCGAGGATGTGTTTCCAGACGAGGTATCACCAGGGCAGCCACCCAAGAGAGGGATCGAGCATCAAATTGATTTGGTTCCTGGTGCTTCCCTCCCAAATCGCGCTGCCTACCGCACCAATCCGGAGGAAATCAAGGAAATCCAGCGACAAGTGGAGGACTTGATCAAGAAAGGGTATGTGCAAGAAAGTCTTTCACCTTGTGCTGTCCTAGTCCTTTTAGTTCCTAAGATAGATGGATCTTGGCGAATGTGTGTGGACTGCCGTGCAATTAACAACATCACTATGAGGTATAGGCATCCCATCCCAAGATTAGATGATATGTTTGATGAACTTAGTGGTGCCATAATTTTCACTAAAATTGATTTAAGGAGTGGTTATCACCAAATTCGTATGAAAGAAGGAGATGAATGGAAAACAGCCTTTAAAACAAAATTTGGGTTGTATGAATGGTTGGTGATGCCCTTCGGTTTGACAAATGCACCTAGCACGTTTATGAGATTGATGAACCATGTGCTTAGAGCTTTTATTGGAAGGTTTGTTGTTGTTTATTTTGATGACATCTTAATTTACAGCAAGTCCCTTGACAATCATGTAAAACATATCCAATGCGTGCTTGCTGTCCTATGTGAGCAACAATTGTATGCTAACCTTGAGAAGTGCACCTTTTGCACCGACAAGGTAGTTTTTCTTGGATTTGTTGTCTCAGGGCAAGGTGTGGAGGTCGATGAAGAGAAGATCAAGGCTGTACAAGAATGGACGCCTCCACAGAACGTGAGTCAAGTGAGGAGCTTCCTTGGGCTTGCTGGGTTCTACCGGCGGTTTGTGAGAGATTTCAGCACCATTGCTGCCCCTATGAACGAGCTTACTAAGAAAGAAGTGCCTTTCAAATGGGAAGAAGCACATCAAAGGGCATTTGATGAGTTAAAGAAGAAGCTAACAACAGCTCCAGTCCTTGCACTTCCCGATTTCGGTAAGACTTTTGAGATTGAATGTGATGCAAGCAGAATTGGTATTGGAGGTGTGCTCATGCAAGAACGAAGGTCAATTGCATACTTCAGTGAAAAGCTAAGTGGTCCAACTCTTAATTATTCAGTTTATGATAAAGAACTATATGCTCTTGTTCGGAGTTTGGAAACTTGGCAACACTATCTTTTTCCTAAAGAATTTGTAATACACTCGGACCATGAATCTTTGAAACATCTTAAAGGTCAACTAAAACTGAACCAAAGACATGCAAAATGGTGTGAATTCATTGAATCTTTTCCTTATGTAGTTAAATACAAGAAAGGAAAGGAAAATGTGGTAGCTGATGCTTTGTCCCGACGTCATGCTTTGCTTACACAACTTGATGCTAAAATTCTGGGATTAGAAAGTATAAAGGAAATATACACTACTGATTCATACTTTGCTGAACCATATACCAAGTGTTGTGATGGCAAAGGATGGGAAAAATATCATGTGCATGATGGATTCTTATTTCGAGCTAACAAACTATGCATTCCAGATTGCTCTGTTCGAATTTTACTTGTGCAGGAAGCTCATGCAGGTGGGCTTATGGGCCATTTTGGAGCCAAGAAGACAGAGCAAGTGTTCGCCGACCACTTCTTTTGGCCAAAGATGAGAAGAGACGTAGAGAGACATGTTCTTCGCTGCGAGTCATGCCACAAAGCTAAGTCTCGTTTGAACCCTCATGGACTTTACACTCCTCTTCCTATTCCTAGTGCTCCATGGGAAGACATATCTATGGATTTTGTTCTTGGATTACCACGCACTAAGTGGGGAAAGGATTCGATTTTTGTTGTGGTTGATCGATTTAGCAAAATGGCGCATTTTATTCCATGCCACAAAAGTGACGATGCTTCGCATATTGCTGATTTATTTTTCAAAGAAGTTGTGCGCTTGCATGGAGTACCACATACTATTGTTTCTGATCGAGATACAAAAATTTTTAGCTATTTCTGGAAAACTTTATGGGGAAACTTGGGACACGGTTGTTGTTTTCCACAACATGTCATCCGCAAACGGATGGACAAACTGAAGTTGTGAATCGAACACTATCAATGTTACTGCGAGCTGTTCTCAAAAAGAATTTTAAACTTTGGGAAGAAAGTTTGCCACACGTTGAGTTTGCATACAATAGGGCAGTGCATTCGACTACTAAATTTTGCCCATTTGAAATTGTATATGGGTTCAAACCCACTGCTCCCATAGATCTTTTGCCTTTACCTGTGCAGGAACGATTGAACTTCGATGCAAGCAAGCGAGCTGAATTTGTCAAGAGCCTTCATGACCGAGCTCGAATCAACATTGAGAAGATGACCAAGATATATGAGAAGCGTGCAAACAAGGGTCAAAAAAAAATGTTATTTGAGGCTGGAGATCTCGTTTGGGTACATCTACGCAAGGATAGATTCCCTGAACAACGCAAGAGCAAGTTGCAGCCCAGAGCTGATGGTCCCTTCAAAGTGCTTCGCAAGATCAATGACAATGCATATGAAATTGATCTCCCAAGTACATATGGTGTGAGTACAAGCTTCAATGCTGCCGATTTATCTCCTTTCCTAGGATTGGACGAGTCGAGGACGACTCTTTTTGAAGGGGGGAGGATGATATGACCATGCCAGCAAGCAAGATGTCACAAGCTCCAAGTCAAGCTACAATCACTCAAGTTTTAACTACACCGACACCAGCCCAAGTCATCAATGGACCGGTTACACGTAGTCGTGCAAAGAAGCTACAACAAGAGGTCCACGCGCTACTTTGTGAGATTCATTATAATATTAATGAGAATTATATACTACCTAAGTGTCCTACCTTGATTGTACTCAGGTATATAGAAGAAGAGAAGGATGAATCAGACCGTGAAGAACGAACCAGTGCAAGTTTCAGAAGACACTACAAAACGGACCAGAGAGTCAAAAACGGACCAGTGGAAGTCAAGAACGGACCAGTGCAAAGAAATCTTCATAACTTTTTAATCACAAAAGCTATGAAGGCCCATGAGAACTTGTTGGAAAGCTTGTCGAGTCTATTTTCCAATGAGTCTAGTGGCGACCAGTTTGGATACTCCATATTGCCTGCAGACCAGAATTAGTACAGACAGCTCAGAAGGTCAACAGTCTGTCATGACAGAATGTTGGTACAACTTGCCGTACAAAACTGTACCAATCTACAACGTTTCGTGGTGCATGGCATACATTGTTGGAAAGCTCTTGGAGTCTAGTTTCACATCCAAGAAATGGTTCATCATTTGGACTTTGCAATAAAAAGTTATGGTCAGTTTATTGGAAAGTGCTCTGGAGGCCAACAGTCACGCGAAGCCAGTTCGGGAATCCATTCCGAGGGGACCTTTCACATTGCCTTCCCTCAGAAACTCTATTTTGTTTTCATACCTATATATCTAGGAGGGTTGTTTCTAGTATAAATATACCCTACCTCTAAGCTATCAGCAACCTTTGATCATTTGATAAACTACATGATATTGCAGCCGTGCTGCTGAGTGGCTTACTCAACCTTTGTTCTTCCTTGTTCTTCTTGGACTTGTGAAGTGAATCCTCTGGGTTCCCCTACTTCGTGCTCTACGGCTTCCGTTCGGCTGCGCCGTATTGTGTGGATTAGTTCCGGATTGTGGTTCTGCGGTCGTTCGGAGATCGAGTCGAAGTCTTCGCGGTTTCGGTGCCTCTCTCCCCGTCGCTTGGTCGCATCCAACCTTTGTCAGGTATAAAGCTAGTTATCCGCTGTTCGCAGCAAGTTATCCTTGTTCTTTTGATCTACTGTCGTGAAGATCGGGTCACCCTCGTATCGATTCATATCGGTAACCTATCAATAGCCGAAAATTGTGGGCAAAATGGTATCTATCTATGGTAACCTTTGGAGGGACAAGCAGCTACGCAATTACAGGAAGGCCAACAATCTCTGCTGAGGTGTGTGCTAAACGCAACAAAACACAACTGCATGCTATGGTAGTCAATGATTTGGATAGGGAGATCCCTAAAGAATTACTCAATGAAATGGCTATGGATGAGATGTTGACAGAGACTTTCGGTCAGTTATCTCTCAATGCGATAGCTGGTACTGAGGGTGCAAATTCCATTCAGTTGAAGGCCACGGTACAGAACAAGACCATATTGATTTTGGTGGACACAGGGAGTAGCCACAGCTTTGTTAGCTCTCAGTTTGTTCACATGGCACGTTTGCCAACTGCACCAGTGCCAAGGCAAAAGATAAGGCTAGCTGATGGCAGTTCCATGTCTACTACTGAACTGGTCCGGGATCTGCAATGGTACATTCGGGGTCACACCTTTACTAAGGGCATGATTGTGCTGGATCAACTTCCATATGACGCAATCCTGGGGTTTGATTGGCCTCAGCAGTTCAGCCCTATGCACTATGACTGGGCGCCAAAACATTGCAATTCTAGCATGGCAACCAAATGGTTACTCTAGAAGGACAGAAACCACCACCAGTTTCACTTAGTTCTATTTCGGCAAAGCAAATGTTCAAGTCTATTCAAGGTAATGATGTTTGGGCATATGTTTTGGTGGACAATCCAATAACTAAGTCTTCACCACAATTATCTCCTGATACATCTAAGGATATCCAGGACATGCTCATGCAATATGCTGATTTTTTCAGGATCCTAAACAGTTACCACCACATCGGGCTTATGACCATGCTATACCACTGTATCCTGATGCGGTCTCGGTCAATGCCAAACCCTATCATTATTCTCCCCAACATAAAACAGAGATAGAGAGTTAGGTGAAGCAATTGTTGGAAGCTGGTTTAATCACCCATAGCCACAGTCCCTTTGCTTCCCCAGTATTGTTGGTTAAAAAGAAAGATGGCCAATGGAGATTTTGTGTGGATTACAGCAAACTTAATGCCCTCACCATCAAGAATAGATTTCACATGCCCATTGTGGAGGAGATTTTGGATGAACTGGCTGGGTCAAAGTTCTTCACTAAGATGAGGATAAAACTGCTTTCAAAACCCATCAGGGTCATTACCAGTTTAGGGTTATGCCATTTGGCCTCACTAATGCCCCAGCAACATTTCAGTGTGTCATGAATCAGATCCTTCAACCTTATTTAAGGAAGTTTGTGTTGGTCTTTCTAGATGATATTCTGATCTATAGTAAAACCAAAGATGCACACCTTGAGCACATTCAGCAGGTGTTTGAAGTCCTACGAAGCAACCAGCTTTACCTCAAATCATCTAAGTGTACATTTGCTCAAACTTCGTTGGAATATATGGGACACATTATTTCTGATAAGGGAGTGTCTACTGATCCAACCAAGACTCAAGACATGTTGGCCTGGCCTACTCTTACTAACATGACTGAGTTGAGAGCATTCTTGGGCCTAACTGGTTACTATAGAAAGTTTGTGAAGAATTATGGAGTTATTGTCAAACCATTGACAAGTGTTCTCAAGCTCAAGCAATTTCAATGGGGTTCAGGACCACAACAAGCACTCGATTAGTTGAAACTAGCCATGACTAGCACACCAGTTCTCGCTTTACTAGATTTTCAGAAGCAATTTCAGGTGGAGACTGATGCCTGTGCTGAGGGTATTGGGGCAGTTCATATGCAGCAAGGGCAACCCATTGCTTTTCTCGGTAGAGCTCTGGGTGACAAGCACAAGCACTTATCAATATATGAGAAAGAGTTTTTGGCTCTCATTATGGCTGTAGAAAAGTGGCAACCTTATTTGCAAAGGCAGGAATTCCAAATTCTGACTGACCATAAATCATTGTCTTACTTGAATGAACAGAACCTCTACTCTGAAATGCAGCGTAAGGCGATGACCAGACTTATGGGCCTTCAATTCAAGATTGTGTACACACAGGGTAAGGAAAACATAGCTACAGAATTACTCTCTCAGTTGGCTCTCTGTAGCCCCAATGCTCACATGATGGCCCTGCAGGCAGTGTCCTTGGTGCAGCCAAGTGGGTTCAAGAAGTACTTAATTTGTATGCCACTGATCTGGAGGCTACAGAATTACTCTCTCAGTTGGCTCTTTGTAGCCCCAATGCTCAGGGTTATAGTTTGGATAAAGGTCTGATCATAAAAGGACAGCTTATCTAGATCAGCAATAACTCAGCCTTGAAAACCAAGCTCATTGTTGCCTTTCATTCTTTAGCAATTGGAGGCCATTCTCGCATCAATGCCACTTGCCATGGACTCAAAAAGTTATTTGTGTGGAAAGGTTTGAAGGCTAATGTGGACAATTATGTCAAACAATGTGCCATTTGCCAACACACACACACACATCCTGCTGGATTACTGCAACCCTTGCCTGTCCCAGCTAGTGTGTGGCAGGATCTCTCCATGGATTGTGTGGAAGGATTGCCTCGATCCAAAGGATATACAGTGATTTTGGTCATTGTGGATAGACTCACCCAATTTGCCCACTTCCTACCACTCAAACACCCTTATACTGCAACAACCATGGCCCAAGTTTTTCTGGACAACATTGTTAAGTTACATGGCATTCCATAGAGCATTGTGAGTGATCGAGACAAGATCTTTGTCAGCGCATTCTGGCAACATTTGTTCAAGCTCTACAAGGTCAAACTAAACTTATCCACGGCGTACCATCCTCAAATAGACGGTCAGACCGAACGTATTAACCAGTGTCTCGAGATATACTTAAGATGTTCGGTACAGGATGCCCCGAAGACCTGGAAGTCGTGGTTATCATTGGCACAATTGTGGTACAATTCATGCTACCACTCTTCTCTCGGTTGTTCTCCTTTCAAAGCCCTGGTTGGCTGCGAACCAAACTTGGGAGCCAATCCAGTTGACGACACACCCCGAGAGGTTACTTAGGTCATAAGTAACCGCGAAGCTCACCACCTTATGCTCAAACAGAGGCTAGAGCAAGCTCAGAACCGCATGAAACTCTAGGCTGATAAAAAGAGATCTGATCGTCAGTTTTCAGTGGGAGATCAGGTGTTACTGAAGCTGCAGCCCTATACTCAGTCATCGGTTGCCAGTCGCCCTTAACCCAAACTTGCATACATGTTCTTTGGGCCTTACAAGGTGCTAGAGCGAATTGGTGTTGTCACCTAAAAGTTGGAATTGCCCCCTTATAGTGAGATTCATCCTGTCTTCCACATCTCTAGCTCAAACCTTTCCTTCCAGATTACACTCCCATCTACTCGGACCTCCCTGCCGTAACTGATCTCTAAGCATCAAATGCGGTGCCTAAACTGACACTCCAACGTCGTCTGGTAAAGAAAGGTAATGCAGCTGTTCCATAGGTCTTCATCCAAGTGGTCAGGTTTGTCGCCTGCATCAGCTACTTGGGAAGATTACAACAATCTCTGGACTCGATATCCACTAGCGCGTGCTTGAGGACAAGCAGATTCTTGGGCCGGGGGAGTTGTCACAACCCAGGGGTGATGGCATATTACCGTAGAACATCAAGGAATGGAGATGGCGTCAACTATTGCTGTGTATGCACTTGTACTCCGCCTGTGCAAGCCAAGGGTGTGCCATATAGGGATCCCTGTTGCGTGTATGAACATTCAGACTATTTTTTCTATCAGTAAAGCAGCTAGAGACAGAGGGGTTGCTCTGCTCGTCGTCGTCCGCGATATTCACCGTGTTCGCTCATGTCTAGCGATCGCAAGCAGATCTTCGAGGCTTATCATGTGTCCTGCGTGGTGATCAGATTCTGCGTCGACATAAATATTATGCCAAGCATGTCTGGACCAGAGCCTCGAAATTAGAACAAGTTCCAAACTCGGAATCATGTTTAGTAATATATAAATTAAATTGGCATATTCTCCAATTGCAGACTGAAACCCAACAAAAAAAGCATCACGACTCTACTATAGAGGCTCTGATCAACAGCCCTACAAAAATGAATAGGATCTAGAAAATAAATGACAGAGCTGCTTCCACAGAATAAATAAGGTAAGACGCCCGGTGCTTCAGTTTTCCTGTCAAGGTTACCCAGCAGACCGGATGAACAACTTCATGATATCCAAAACAACTAGTGCGATTCCCGTGCATAGCTGTGTTTGATCTGCTAGTCTTCGAAAAGGGTAGTGACAAGGAGATGCTGCACAAAAGCTGATCTCACAACTGCTCTCCTCCTCCTACGCTCCCTCTCTTCATGACTAAGGCTCGAATCAACAGCACTGAAAAAAAGGCATTGCCTTAACATAAAATCATGCACTCAGAAGAGTTTAAAATACTGTCACAGTAATTGCATCTCATCTACATACAAACAAGAGACGACCCATCACCATGCTTACCTTGTTTAACATATATGACTACAACACTCAATAAAGTGGGGTTGCATAGGAGTTTTCATTTCAATTCGACTACCACTAACCATATAAAGTGGGGTTGCATAGGACTTTCGTGTGTGTATATGCATTAACTCAATTTCTCCATATCTGCTACAGTTCAGCAAGCTTACTTCATGTCTAGACGAGAACCAGAATTGCTGGATCTGGTACTATTTGTAATACTATTTCAAAAATAAAACTTCATCAATAAAAAACATAAGAACAATATATAATTAAACATTTTTCATAAATTTACACTCCAGGCATGTTTAGTCAAACTTAAGTTCCTATGTATACGCCAAAGGGTGCCAAGCCCAGTGGTTAGGCACGTTCCGGCGGCACCCCCAGGTCCCAGGTTCGAACCCCTGGTTGAGCGGATTTTGGGAAACTTGGGTAAAAAAATCTCCTCGTTGGCCCCGTGTCCAAAGCAACAGTAATGAGATCGGCCCAGGTCGGCCTGAGGACCATGTGAGGCCCAGGCAGGTAATCTCACGGGTAATGTCTCCCAGTGTATGGGCGGGGCCAGGGTTCGGGGGTTTTCTAGGCCTGTGTGAGAAGGTCCTTCTTCTTAGTTCAAAGCCCGGGGGGCGGCTTGCCCCTCGCAGGTCCAGTTTTAAGTTCCTATGTATACAAGGGGATTAAGCTTGTCAGAGAAGATCTACGAGTAAGCAAATCATTCAGTATAGAGTAAATTGCACCAAGGTACATGATAACATGAATTTGCACAGTAGGTGAAAAAAAGGTCATAGCTTGATGAGTGATCAAATAGGTCACCCATCTTAGTTTACACCAATATTTGGAGCAAAACCAACCGTGCTAGCACTTTTGGCTCCAAACTGGACTCGAGCATGGCAACGGGCTCATGTGAGCAGTGAATGTGCTGGATTTGACAAAATAGCTTCATAAAAGCTGTGTAGTTCATAATTAATAAGCATAATAAGTTTCCATAACATATATAGGCTAGGCCAAGCAAGAACTTAGTCTAATCAGGAACAAAAGTATGGACTTTGAGCTAAGTAGGTAGATATTAAGCAAAACTGGCCAACACTCTCAAGGTGTAACTGGTCAGCACAACACGCCAAAGAAGCGGTTGGCTGAGCAAGCCCGGGTTCGAGTCACGGCACCATCTTCTTAAGACGAAAACCAGGGGGACGTCTCTCCCCCTGGTCGAGTTCTTTTTTTTTATTAAGAAAAACTGAGATTAATGTGGATGATGCATGCATCTTTAAGCTAAGTGTACCTAAACAGGTTTTATGGCTTAGTAATAAACTTTAAGCAATACACATTTTCATTCAAAAGAGGCTAGAGATTTCACCTGACATCGAATAGAAACCAAAAGAGAGAGAGAGAGAGAGAGAGAGAGAGAGAGAGAGAGAGGGAGAGGAGAACAAGACTCAGCAAACAAATTGCAGTACGAGACAGGAGAACAAATGGATCATACCTTAACTTCCAAGTCTTTGAAGGTAGTGATCGTTTAAACCAATTATTTTCCACCACAGAAGGAGCTGAAGACTTTGACGTGTCCTCCACTTCTAATGAAGATAGATTTAAAACTAGCGAGGATAGCAGTGAATCAGTGACTGTACTTGATGCATTGGTACTGCTGCTTCGACTGCTATTTCCAAGAAGCACCTTTAAGTAGGTCTCTTGAAGCTGAAGATCTCTCCCTGCATAGGAGAGATTGTGGTTGCCATTACCAGTAACTCTACGTACTCTGTGATGTCTCTGCAAGTGCACATCATTAAGGAATATATGACACTTACAGTTCAGCAAACACTTTTACAAAACCTGTTTGTAAAGATACAATCATCTAAGAAGGATATTTTAAATAGGTAGCCATGCTGAAGGGTTATATGATCCAACAAGTTCTTCGAAATCCTAGCCAAGCAAACAGGGCAAGACTGTAGAGATATAAAAGTGAAGTTAGAAACAATAGAATTTATTATATATTTGATGCAATGTGCTGTGTTGCTCATATCATAATGCTAATAGCTAGTTTCTGTGCTTATGATGTATAGCCCAAAAAATAAAAAAGGTTTTTGTCCACAACTTCAGCTTATGCTTAGATTAAGCCACACAGGAGCTCTAACGTAGCTAGGTAAAGTTCAGTATGAAAAGGCAATGAGAAAAAATAAATTTCATTGCTTCCAGTTCCAATATAGTGTGCCCTATGAGTCCTTACCAACCAAAAAAAAGTTTATAATACCATTGTGGGAATGCTAGGTCAAGCAAATAAGCATTTTTTTCTTTAGTAGTGTGTTCTACATGTGCATTACTTGGACAAACAGTATGCATGCTAATTGTTAAGTATGACAGAACACTGCAAAATCAAGTGTTAGTACACTGAATGAATATTCACAGAAGCAACTCATGTCCATGTGCACATAGGCCCAAGATTTTACAGCACCTGAACCAGTTTTAGCTCCACCAAAAGTTCACAAGATCTTAATTATCACTCATACTAAGCTATGTTGTCCATACACATTTTTGCAATAGTTTCTGAAAATCTTGCAGCATCTTCCATTCTTTTATTTGAAAATTTCAGTATTACAGAGAAGAACAGAACACATTGATACGGCGTGGACGGCAGGGAGAGCGTAGAGGAGATCAGAGGAGCAGCTGTGCTTGAGAATTACTGAATTAGAATGCAAAGGATATCGAGGCAAGGGTAAACCCCAAACCACCTAGGGGAGGTTTATTTCCTTCTTCGATGATTATATAACAGGTGCACTTGCCTAACAAATAGCTATTAAATCTCCTAAAAAATAGCTATTGGAAAGGCTCATGAAGAAGTTGAAGGAAGCAATGGAGGCAAAGATGACCAGCAAGGACGTACAACAAAAGCCAGAGGCGCGGTCCAACATGAATTCAAGTCTGCCTCAGCCTACAGGACCAGTCTACCATAAAACTGGTCACACGGACACATCCATACTCCGTTTTTGACAATCCATATATGGATGCAAAGCTAATTTGATAAAGAAGCGAATGGAAGTGGTCTCACGTCAGAAGCCCTTCGAAATCAACGGGAATTGTCGAAACAAGTCAGAGTCCAGATTCTGTCCAGGTGCTGCGTCACCGTATTTGGTTCAATGGCCGTGTACCGTCTTAAAGCCCGTTAGGGGGACGCGTCCATGGTAGGCGACGACCTTAAGATCTTTATAATCATACGCCACCGCTGTCATTAGGTTTTGGATTTTGCTTAGATCATTCTGTCCATTAACGGTCGCCGTTCATCGGTTTGTGAGACCCTACTTTGAGAACTTATGAGTCATCTGCAGTAGTTCCAAATCATTAAGCTGTGTTCTTTCGAGTTCTTGCTTGTGTTCTTTGTTTCGCAGGCAGGGATTAGCCTTCGTGGTGAGGTCAACCGGTTGGTAACCAAAGGAGTTGTGGTGCTAAGATTGTAGGGTTTGAGTCTTTCGATCTGAAGCCGAATCGGTGTGTCGTGCTCCGCCTAAAACGATAGTTATCATATACGCGACAAAAGATTGGGAATCACGTCCCCATCAAGTGGTATTCAGAGCTAGGTATACCGTCAAGTTCACATTTACCCCATTGTTTTGAGTATTTCGCATTCGTCCCATAGTCCAGTGCCATACTCGTTTTTCTAGTCCTAGAACCTTCCGCGCCATAGCCTTTTGCATAATTCAGTTCCAGAGTCCGTCGTGTTAAGTTTGTCAAGGTCGAGGTCTTGTTGCTGGTTAAGTTGTGTTAGAGACTTAGAGTCCAGTTCGTGTGGTTTTCCCTATCGTTTCAATCAAACCCTAGCCGCTGTGACCAATTTTGCGCCCATTGCTCCTGTTTTGCCCTCTATTTCGGAGTCAGTTCTTAAACTGGTCTTAACTTTTGCATATAAACTCTGATTGAGACGTTCTTTATATCAAAATTGATCAGCAAAATATTTCGGAATCGTCCGTCCCCCACTTGTCGGGTTTGGAGAATTTTAATTTGCCCAAAAACTGGTCACAAGATTGTCTTTTTGAGGCGGGAAGCTTTTTGTCAATTGTTAGCACATCTTATGAATTTTTCACAAGCCATATCTTTTACGTAATTAAGCTCAAATTTTCTATGGTTGCTTCTTGTGTGCTCTCAAGTCAAGAAAAAAAAAGAAACAAAGTCAAAGTTTCCCAAAAAACAATGACAGCCCAAAAAAATTAGAAAAAAGAGGAACAATATCTATAGGAGCACATAGAGAATGCCTAGTTGAGCAGTGTTAGTGTGTGTTGTCTTGTGCTTTGTTCCTGTTGCTCTTGCTATCCATCATACTTGTTTCTCCATACTTGTTGTCACACACCTGGTACTTGGAGCACGTTAGGCCAGCAACGAGAACAAGTATTTGGGATTATAATTCATCATTACTATCTATTACTACCTTGTGTGCCACATATACATATTTTTCCTCTCTGTGTGCCTTCTAAGCTTCACATATTCTTCAGGTCAGTATAGAGAAAGACCTTATAATCGCGATGTCACTTTCTCACAGGTATCACAACCAAGCCGTCGGTTGCCATCCTTTGCTCGCATTGATAAGAACTTGGTAAGACGTGTGTTAAGGAGAGATTCCACCAATCCATAAATAGTTAATAGGGCTTTTGTTTATAACTAACCATGCCTGCCGACGAGCCTATTTTGAAAAGTAATTTGCAGGAGCTGAAGGATTTCATGCTACAAGTGACCACAATAACCAATGAAATTAGAAACGCCAACCATCATATTGAGGGTGTGGAAAAGCGAGTGTCCACACTAACAGGATGGGTTGAGATTGCCCCTCCCAAGACGAACGAGAACAAAGGATATGACGATGAGGATGACGATATCATTTATCATTTATGGTTCCGATGGTTTAGCTGATGAGAGACTGACCAACGAAAACCATATACAAAAGAGGCTCTAGAAGAATAAAACAGGTATCGGTGGATTTAAAAATCAGCAAAACCAAGGTAACGATGATCGTTATGCTAAAATTAAATTTACCATTCCACCTTTTCATGGGAGATATGATTTAGGGTTTAGGGTTCATATCCTCCACCGCCTCTAGGGATTAATCTCCTCCATCCATTCAAGTCAGTTTGATCCAAGAGCTACAGTTCATTCCACCGGCCTATATAAATAGAGCCCCTCCCCCTGGAGAACCAAGATCCAAGACATTTGATTCAAGTCATCAGAGGTAGAAACTCTAGTCTCCTTAGAGCTCCACCAAATCTAGAGCCTAGTTACATAGGATAGTAGTAGAGAGGAGGCACTTCCACCGGATTCCGGATCTGTCGGGAGCGTTGCATGGTAATACCTTGAATCTCTCTCGTGTTATATATATATATATATATATACACACACTTTTGTTTAGACTATAGTTATGACTTTGCTCTACTTGATTATATTCTCAATTATATTGTTCTTTGACTACTTTGGTTATATGCTTAGTATAGCTGGATTAGTATTATCTTTGTGTATATGTTCATATAGTGCTCGTCTAGATGATCACTGGATAGGTGGTGGGTGCTATGTAGACATGGTGTCTAGATGGTATTTACCAGCGAATGCACCCTATATGCCGGGCCATGTGGCAAATCGCAGGTGTGACAATAATCTTGTTGAGCTCTATGTAGTCCACTCCCCGTATGTAGGACTAGTAGACGCGGTTGCCTAGAGTTGTCTTATTACGATCCTAGACCTCCCTAGAGTAATGTTCCTTATGCATAGATATAATAGTGGTCTTAACAATGATTACTAAATGTAATTGCACTAATCATAATATTCCTAGAGTTATAGTTAGAATAACTTAGGAATCTATTCCTCTCGGCTCTACCTAATGAGACACTACGTGCTTAGATTGAATGATGCAATAATTATTATTTATGACTTGGATATTCATCATTTATCATACATTATTATGACTTGTGACACCCTTGTTATCGAGTACATGGTTAACTCTCCATCGTGTGTGCAAGTGATAGGTATTAGGTGTTAATCATATTTCTTAGCCATCCCTGCCCAGTGGTATTATAAATATAAATCGACAACTTGGTAAAATGCTACAATGGTATAATTAATCTGTGCGCTTGCGAATACATTTCTTTTTATCTTTGTATTACTCTAGTCACAGGAAATAATAGTTTATAAATCCTTAGAACATCTTTAGCTCTATTACTAGGGATGACAACCTGGTTGATAGCTAGAGGTGTAGGTAGTCAGTAGGTGACTAAGTTAAATCCAAGTGTTACATTAATAAATACCAATAACATTTCTCGACGTTGTTGCTAGGATGATTCTTAGTAGCGACACTAAGAAATGCCAACAACGGTCAAGACTGAAGCGGGTCTCGCGGCTGTGGTAGTCGCCACTATTGACGGTCATTAATGCTCATTTATATCCATCCACTATTGCTTGATATAACATGATATGAACCACAAAGCATAGTTGTAGCGTTTGAAACTATCAAGTTCCACGAGTTTTGGTGAATCTATGTTTTACAAGGGTTAAACTAGAAAAAGACTAGAATCACCAAATAAAAGTATTTCAAGTAGAGAATCTGAGTACGCCATTGCAGAGAGCTCGTCGAGACGATCAAGACAGACATATCATTTGCCATATTTGGAGCACCTGAGAGAAAGTCCTCGATAGATACAACTCGGAAGACTCTAGAAGACCATAGAACCATCATCATCACAAGACTAGGGACTAAACCAACAAGATTCCACAAGATTCCACAGCTCTGTGAAATAATCTTTTTCCAGGGATATATCCAGAAGCTGGGAAAGGAAAGAATCCATCCACGATACGACTCATTGCGCAAACGGATCGGAAAGTGGCACTAGAAGGATGTGGAAGACACCAGAAGGCACAAGAACAAAGTGGAGGCTCGGCGGCTACTAGTTGGGTCCCACCTGTCATCCTCCTTCGCGTGACGGTTTCCAACCGACCTCTACGACACATCTTGACCATTGTTTCAAGTCGGTTTGATCCGAAGGCTGTCGTTTATCCCATCGGGCTATATAAGCAGAGCAGACACCCCCCCCCCTCAGAGGCATCTCCTTCATTAGCTACATCCAGAGCAGAAATTAGGGTTTCATCAAGTAAAGAAGTAGAGGTCCTCTAGATGATCGTCTAGTTCTAGTTCATCTTCTAGTTCTAGTTCATCTAGTTGTAAACTAGAGAAGAGAGAGGAGAGGAGAAAGCTGAGAAGGAGCCGGACCTCTCAAATCTTCCTGAACATTGTAGTACTTTTGCAGCATCTGGTTCGTCTTGAGCAATCTCCGAGTTCTTCATCTTTTTTTTGTAAGTATTTATTTAATTTTAGTTCTTGCTTTAATATATTTACTGTATCTCCACTCGTATTGAGTGCTCAAGTTATTCTAGGTAATTAGAGTAGTAAGCACTAGTGTAGACATGACGTCTAGATTAAGGTTTACCTTAGTTTGTGCCCAATCCTCTGGATAGTTGTGGTAGCCCCAGAGGTGACAGCTATGTTAGGTCTTTGTATCCACCATGTTAGGGTTGGTGTTTCGTAGAGCTTTTTGGCAGCCTTTCAATTACCTCCTTCCTAATCTTTTCGAGAGTCAGAAAGGTACTGCTGCTCCGAAGTAAGTAAAATAGAGTAAGCCTTTGATTAGATTGAACCATTTAGAAAACCCTAAAATTCCTCTCTACCCTATAATTACTCTTCCCTTAGACGTTCCTAATTCTTCTAATACACTTCATGTTCCCCGTGGAAATCGATACTCTGGAATACTCCCGGGTGAAGGATACATCGGTATCCGTGCGCTTGTGGATTTTTCTGTGCGTTTAAAATACCCAACAGCCACCGCCATAACCATCACGTCAGGGCCCGTCGCGGCCCGTAGTAGTTGCGCGCGTATGAGTCATGCCCTGGGTATGGCGCACGTGGCTTACGACGCCCGCAATCGTTTGTGTAGTTGAAGTAGCAGTCGTGGTCGCGGAACATGCGCTCGCGAAACATGTGCCAAGTGCTGCCACGACCAAGATAGCCACCGGCATCATCCTCAGCGTCGACGTGGTCATCGCCGCCACCCCTGTGGCCAGAATTGCGCCACGTTTTGCCGTCGAGATCTCCACTGCTGTTATCCTTGGACTAGAACTTCTCCGTGCACGCGATGCACTTGTTGTGGGAGTCCATTCGTGTGTTGAGTGTCGCCAGCTGCCCAAGGATGCGGTCCAGCTTGGCGTCAATGGCCATAGGATTGGGGTTGTGTGCGAGTGGGGCGGCCATAGAAGGAGAGACGTCCTTGGTGGTCTCCGGTACCAAATTAATACGGTGGGGAGAGCATAAAGGAGATCTGAGGAGCAGCTTTGATTGAGAATTAGAATGCAAAGGATATCGGGGCAGTAGCGGTGGGGGATTGTTGTCAGCGGCTACAGCTGAAGCGCTCACAGCCACCATCGATGGTAAACCCAACCTGCCTAGGGGAGGTTTATTTCCTTCTTCGATGATTACAAATAAATCTAAGGTGCCCTTTATATAACAGGTGCACTTGCCTAACACATAGCTATTAAATCTCCTAAAATCCTCCCTAAAGCTACCTTTCCTAACAAACCTGGCCTTAGCCACGGTCAGGCCCAATGAAGGATTCCACAACACATGTACCCCAGTACCCTATTCACATAACCTAATTGTCCAGTGCAAAACTGCAATATAACAAACCTACTCCTATAAAGTGATTTCTTATGTCGACATGAAGCAAATGTGGGAATTGTTAAAACTTAGTGAATGTCATTGAAAAACATGAGATCCCCCACCCAGCCACCCTGTCTATCCCATTTTGAACAAATGTACCTTAAAACTGCAAGAAGGGTGAAACTCGCCCACATTGACACTATGAAGTGGCGCCTGCCATAGGCATGGTAGATATGTGAAGAGAGGTTAACTGCAATGCAGGAGCAGCAATTGAACAAACAACTATAACAGTGACATCACATCTGCATTTCCAACAGGTCAAATGGGACCGCGATTGATGATTGTGTCCATTTTGAACCATCAAATTAATTCTATGTGACCATGGTGTGAGCATGTGGGTGTGGGTGGCCATGGGGCTCTATATGGATGGGTGGGGGTATTATGGTTGACAACGTGTACAAGCGCCATCGTGGCTAGAGCCACGCACAAGGCGCATGCACAATTGCGGACGACGAGCACTGGGCACGATCACCGTGCGGACGCCTACGGTCAAGAATTAGTCCTAGAGTCAATCAAGAGATCCTAAATGTTATCATGAGTTATTAGAGGTTTTGAGATTTGCTTTACGTACGAACAATTAAGTTAATAGAAGTCAACCAGAGATTGAGTTCTCTCTCTCGCTCCTTGGCTCCCTAGCGCTCTCGCCGCTCATTGTCCCGACCACCCACCTCTCACGACTATTTCCTACGTACCACTAGCAATCGCAACAGAGGGTTATGCTCAAAAGTTTAGATGTCAAGGGGAAAACTAGCTTAGGGTTGAAACTAAAGCTTGTGGCACATACACATAGGTACCTATATAGATAAGTTCTAGGTCCTTGCTAGAGGCCATTCAGACACCTGTTTGTAATCACCATCTGTTGCCTACCAACAATGAACATCGTCCATGTAGTATAGTTACTAGAAGCTGATAGCAGTTGGTCATGTACTTAGTTTAGCAGGGCCTAAGTATTGCCCATTACAGTTTTCCTGTTTTTACTTTGGTTATTAGATGGCTGTAAAAGGCTTGCTTGGGGGTCAAGACGATAAGACCCTTGGCAGCCAAGTAATCAGGGCATCTACTTTAGAATATGCTTAGTCCTAGGGGTGGCTCAGCCTATAAGAGCTGGAGTTGGGACAAGGGTTTTCTGTAACCAAGACTTCCACTTTGCAAACTCAATCAAAAGGCCATAGCAGGCAAACTGCCCTCTGGCTGTTACCAAAATTGGCTTGTGTTCACCAACAATTGGCATCAGAGCGAGTTCTTGATCCGGGGAGAGATGGCCACCTTCGCAGAGAGAGCCGCCGCCGCCACAGTAGCCGTCGGGCAGCGTGCGCAGCGACTGGCAGCGGCAGAGGCCACAGTCGCGCAGGCGCAGCAAGCCGCGGAGGCTGAAGCAGCTGTAGCTTGGCAAGCCGCCACCACGGCCGTCGCTCTGCGTCGAGAGCTCTGGGATGAGCAGCCACTGGAGGAGGAGGAGCAGCGCGAGGAGCCGCGCGATCGCCGTCGCCCGCTTCCTCAGAGGAGCCCGAAGCGGATGTGTAGGCAGTCACGGTCATCGGATACGGATCGCCGTTGCCGACGTGGCGGCAGGGGCCGCTCGCCGGTGATCCAGACCGTGTACAAGGACTCCGGTGGCTCCACCACATGGCCGATGTTGTCGAAGACCAACTACCACGAGTGAGCGTCGATCATGAAGCTGAAGCTTCAAGCTCGCCAGCTTTGGGACGTGATCAAGTACGGTGATCTTCCCCACCATGAAGACCGCCGCACCGTCGAAGCGTTCATCGCCGCCGTCCCTCAGGAGATGCAGATGCCGCTATGGGAGAAGGCGACGGTGAAGGAAGCGTGGGACTCCCTCGCTACTGCACGAATCAGAGGGAAACGAGCTCGGCGCATTGCTCTGCAACGTCTGCGCCATGAGTGGGAGTTGCTGTCTTTCCGCCCAGGTGAGCAGGCTGAGGATTTTACTTTGCGCCTGGTTGCCTTGAAGAAGCAGCTCGCCCTCCATGGTGATACGGACGTCAACGAGGAGCGCGCGTTGGAGAAGCTCCTGCGCGCTGCGCCGGCCAAGTACGCGCAGCTCTGCATCGCCATCGAGACCCTTCTCGACTTCCAAGATCTCACCATCGAGGAGGTGTCGGGTCGATTGAAGGCGGTCGGTCCCTGGGGAGCCCCTCGTCATCGCCGGCAAGCTAATGCTCTTGGAGGAGCAGTGGCATGCCCGACAGAAGGAGAAGAAGAACGTCCAGGACTCTGCTTTAGCCAGCGGCAAGGAGCCGCAGCGCCGTCCCCGTGGCGGCAAGAAGCAGAGGGCCAAGAACGAGCGCCACGAAGACGAGCAGCACACGTCACCGAGGCGGATTCAGACAATGGCGCACTCTTCTTCGCCCACGGTGTCGTACAATTAGAGGAGAAGACGCCTAAAGTCCTCTACACCAAGGCTGTCGCGTTCCTGGACTTCACCGAGCCACGCGCACGCGTTTTCCTCGGTGACGCCGGCGACGAGGACAAGCTAGACGGATGGTACCTTGACAGCGGCGCCACCCACCACATGTCCGGGCGTCGTGAAATCTTCTCCGGGCTCGACACGACGGTCCATGGCACGGTGAAGTTCGGCGATGCATCATGCGTGGAGATCTAGGGCGTGGGCTCAGTCGTGTTCCAGGCAAAGAACGGCGAGCACCGCATCCTCCACGGCATCTACTTCATCCCGACGCTTCGCAACTCCATCATGTCCCTAGGGCAGCTTGATGAAGCGGGTTCGAAGGTGGAGATCGAGCACAGCACCTTGCGTATCTGGGATCAGCGCAAGTGTCTCCTCGCCAAGGTAAAGCGCGACCGCAACCGCCTTTACATTCTTCACCTCGACGCCGTGTAGCCAGTCTGTCTCGCCGCGCGCAAGGACGACGATGCCTGGCGCTGACACGAGAGGTTTGGACACCTGCACTTCGACGCTCTACACTGGCTCGGCAAGGAGGCGATAGCCTGAGGCACTCCGGTGATTGAGCACGCGGCGCAGGTCTGCGACACCTGCATCACCACCAAGATACGCCGCCGGCCGTTTCCGTAGAAGGCCGCGTACAGCGCCGAGCAGCCGTTGGAGCTCGTCCACGGCGACTTGTGCGGGCCAATCACGCCGGCGACTCCAGAAGGCCGGTGCTACTTCCTCCTCATGGTTGATGCCACGCGCTTCATGTTCGTGGTGCTGCTCGCGACCAAGGACAAGGCGGCGCAGGCGGTGAAGAAGATCAAGGCTCAGGCTGAGGAGACTGGCCACGAACTCAAGGTGCTGTGGACCGACAATGGTGGAGAGTTCACCTGCTCCGAGCTCACCGAGCACTTCGCCATGGAGATAGTCAAGCGTCACTTCTCCGCGCCGCACTCGCCACAGAAGAATGGCGTTGTGGAACGGCGGAATCAAACTGTGGTGGCCACGGCGCAGGCTCTGCTCAAGCAGCGCGGCATGCCGGCTCGTTTTTGTGGGGAGGCAGTGGTGACCGCAGCTCATCTGCTGAACCGCTCGCCCAAGTCATTGCAGGGCATGACACCCTACGAGGCCTGGCATGGGCGCGCGCCGTCCGTGGTGCGTCTTTGGCTGCGTCGCCTATACACACGCGACTTGGGGCAGCTGCACAATCTCGACGTCCGCGGCGTCCCCGGCATCTTCATCGGCTACGCTGAGGGCGCCAAGGCCTACCGGGTGTACGATCCGGCGTCTGGGCGCGTCAGACCTCCCGCGATGTCATCTTCGACAAAGGGCGCGGGTGGAATTGGGCAACGCCGGTGGCCAGACCTTCTGCAACGGCATCGAGCGACTTCAACATCAAGTGGCCCGCCGAAGCAGAGGAGGCACCTACGTCCGCTTTATCAACACCATCTTCACCGAGTCCACCCCGTGTGTTGTCTTCTGCTCCAGGGGAGCACGATAGAGGCGACGCGGACAAGCCGAAGACTCCTACCGCTGGCTTGAGACCGGCGACCCGGTGGAGTTCGCCTCGCCACTGGAGGGGGATGAGGACCAGGTTGATGTCTGGCATGATGACGAGCCCCTGCACTACCGCACGGTGGCCAACATCATCGGCAACGCTCCTACACCACCACCGCCACCGCGTCTCTTTGCTGAGGTCCATCTGACTCATGCGAGAGAACCAGCAAGCTACAACCAGACGAAGGATGACCCTGCCTGGCGCGCGGCCATGGAGCAGGAGCTCAAGTCCGTGGAGCAGAACCGCACCTGGGAGCTGGTGACGCTCCCAGCTGGCCACCGGCCCATCACCCTCAAATGGGTGTTCAAGCTCAGGAAGGATGAGCGGGGCGCGGTAATCAAGCACAAGGCGCGCCTGGTGGTCCGCGGGTTCGTCCAGCAAGAGGGGATCGACTACGATGACTCCTTTGCGCCAGTGGCGCGCATGGAGTCGGTCAGGGTCCTCGCGCTGGCAGCTCAGGAAGGGTGGCCTGTCCACCACATGGACATGAAGTCTGCCTTCCTCAATGGCGATCTGAAGGAGGAAGTCTACGTGCGGCAGCCGCCGGGATTCGCCGTCGCCGGGGAAGAAGACAAGGTGTACCGCCTGCGCAAGGCGCTCTACGGCCTGCGCCAGGCGCCTCGGGCCTAGAACGAGAAGCTGGATGCAACACTCAAGGAGATGGGCTTCTAGCAGAGTTTTCACGAGGCTGTCATGTACCGGTGGAACAGCGGGCGGGCAATCCTGCTCGTCAGCGTCTACGTCAACGACCTGATCATCACCAGCACCGACGAGAAGGAAGTGGCGGCATTCAAGGCCCAGATGATGAAGGCATTCGAGATGAGCGACCTCGGGCTGCTGAGCTTCTACCTCGGTGTCGAAGTCCGCCAATTAGCTTCAGGGATCAATCTCCTGCAAACACACTACGCCGACAGGATCCTGGAGCTCGGAGGCATGGAGGGCTGCAATCCTGCAGCAACTCCCATGGAAGAAAGACTGAAGCTCAGCCGCTTCAGCACGGCCGAAGCGGTCGATCCTACCCACTACCGGCGGTTGATTGGCAGTCTGCACTTTCTGGTTCACACAAGACCAGACATTCTTTCGCCGTCGGCTTCGTCAGCAGGTGGAGAAGCCCACCATGGAGCACCTCGCAGCTGTGAAGCGCATCCTGAGATACCTCGCCGGGACGCTGGACTACGGGTTGCACTTCACCAGAGCCCATGGCAGCGCCCGCTTCGTCGGCTACTACGACAGTGACCTTGGTGGTGACATTGATACAAGCAAAAGCACCACTGGAGTCCTCTTCTTCCTTGGTCAGTGTCTGGTGTCCTGGCAGTCCATTAAGAAGAAAGTAGTGGCACTCTCCAGCTGTGAAGCAGAGTATGTGACTGCTACCACTGCTGCTACACAAGTCATGTTGCTGTCAAGATTGCTGGCTGAGCTACTTGGAAGACTTGTAGACATTGTTGAGCTGAAGGTTGACAGCAAGTCTGCACTGGCCTTAGCAAAGAATCCTGTCCTCCATGAGCGCAGCAAGCATATCAGAATTAAGTACCATTTCAAGTTGTTTGGAGGATGGCAGCATCAAGGCAGAGCACATTTCAACAGGTGATCAGCTGGCTGACATTCTCACCAAGGCACTGGACAAGACCAAGTTTGAAGAGCTCAGGGGAAGGATCGGTCTGGAGGCAATCTCAGCAAAGGGGAACAAGACCAAGGGCGAGAATTGATAGCAGTTGGTCATGTACCTAGTTTAGCAGGGCCTAAGTATGGCCCATTACAGTTTTCCTGTTTTTACTTTGGTTATTAGATGGCTGTAAAAGGCTTGCTTGGGGGTCAAGAAGATAAGACCCTTGGCAGCCAAGTAATCAGGGCATCTACTTTAGAATATGCTTAGTCCTAGGGGTGGCTCTCAGCCTATAAGAGCTGGAGTTGGGACAAGGGTTTTCTGTAACCAAGACTTCCACTTTGCAAATTCAATCAAAAGGCCATAGCAGGCAAACTGCCTTCTGGCTGTTACCAGAATTGTCTTGTGTTCACCAACAGAAGCAACAGAAAGATCTGACTTTTTCTTCTAATTGTACTGCCTAATACTATTGTAGACCTTGAACTAGAACATAGTGACTATGTTTCGAAGCTTGACATCATGCCAAGTAACCTTCAACTTATGCTGCAGGGGCAGTCCTTCCCTGCCAAGTAATCTAGATGAGCGCATGAGGAATTTTACATGCACCTCTAGTCAATCAAGTTTGTGGATAGACTGTTGCAATCATAGGCATAGAACATAGGTAGTTTTGGGCTGCCAGAGGGCAGCTTGGCAAGGATGCCGCTTGGATTGTATTGAAATTGCAATAATGACTTAGCTTACAAAAAGAAGACCAATGCTTATATATAGCAAGTGGTGGTGTACCTACCCAAGGCATATTCTAACTGCATAAAGCAGATGCTATGATTCTACTTGGTTCTCGAGGCACCATGATCAACTTGGTTGCCAAGGAACCTAATCTACCTTACAGTGAATAGTAAAAGTAATAGGTAACTAGATACATGGGTTTAGCACTAGGCTAACACCCATAGACAAGGTTATATCGGTTGAATAAGATTGCAAGTCATGTAAAATATTGCCAGAACCATGATTATTCCATCCCTATTAGTTTCATCATCAAAGACTGAGATGTATTATTTGAATAAAAAAACAATCATTCTGATCTGAACACTTGCTAATATATATCTTGTATAAAAAATATTTAAAAAGAATTAGCTACAACGACAAATAAAATGTAATGTCTAACAAAAATTTGTGGAAAAGTATAATATGGATATTCAGTATAAAGAACTGGTAGCTAAATAGGACTGCATTTTCAGCTACAAAGGACTGAGGACCAATTATAGTACTTAGTTCTTACATCTCAAACAGAATGCCACTAGTATGGATTTGGCTTGCTTTCAATCTGCTATTTCCTGCAAGTATTGCACAATTAGAAGGATCTGAACTCACCACAATTTTAGACTCAAAAGGGTGCTCATCCTCCAAATGGGCGCACAGAGAAGTAACATCATGATCTTCATAACAGTAAGGGCATGGGAAGTCTGAGCGCACATCATCCTCAGGTTCGATATCATCATACCCGAATCGATCTGCAAGTGTGTTTATTTGCGACACAAACGAAGTGTTTTTATTTTGAAACAGATTCATTTCAATCTGCATGCAATAAGGCAAATGAATTGAACAGCAAGTAGCATAAGAAAAATAAATAACATATAACAACACTGATAGCACCTGAATATCTCAAAGAAATGGGCACATCTATAATACCAAAAGGAAAGCCATATCGCAAAGCAAAATCTGCAGCATCATTTCAGAAACAAAATTCTAGACCAATAGTGTTGTACAAGTGTCTTATGTCTTAAGTGTCAAGTGCGTCAGGACCTAGGGTAGCTGGCCCTCGGCTACGCAGTTCATAGCCTTGGTCCGTTGTCGCCGGCAAGGTTTTGCCCCTCTGCCGTCAGGTTTTGCCCCTTTGCCCCTCACGGTCCACCATGCTTCGGGCGACGGCGGTAACACGAGTCTCGCCCGCCTCGTAAGACCTGATGGTGGGAGGGTCACGGCCATACACCACTAAAGGGTGTGTCATGTAGCCAAATCTGGTAGGCAATGTTGTAGACATACTCCGCCCAAGGAAGCATCGGAGTCACTGACGCGGCCGATCGTCGATGAAACACCGGAGGTACATCACGATGACGCGGTTGGCCGCTTTCGTCTGGCCATCAGCCTGTGGGTGGAAGGCGGTCATCATGTGAAGCTTGGTGCCCATGAGTCGCATGAGCTCGCGCCAGAACGTAGAAGGCATCGGAGCTCGCACCATGAGTCTGACACCATGGACTGAGGTACGCCGTGGAGACACACGATGTCCGCGAAGAAGGCTTGCGCCACGGACTCTGCGGAATACGGGTGAGCCAACGAGATGAAGTGACAATACTTGCTGAAGCAGTCCACCACCGTAAGGATCACTGATCCCCCCCCCCCCACACACACACACGGGGAAGGGCCTCCACAAAGTCGAGTCCAATGTCAGCCCAAACCATTGTGGGCACCGGCAGAGGCAGTAGCAGTCCGGACGAGTGTAGGTGCTCGAACTTATACCACTGGCACGTGTCACACGCGCGGACGAAGTCCTGGACCACATGGCGCATGTCAGGGAAGTGGAAATCACAGCGAAGTCGGTGCAGAGTGCACTGCACCCCATCATGGTCGTCCTCATTGACGGCAATCACGATCTCCTGGAGGAGCGACAATGACGACGGAATGCCTGGAGTCCAACGTTACCATGCCGACACACAAGGCCCATGGCGCCGCTCGAGAGCCAGAGAGAATTTCATCTCGTGTAGAGATGAGAGCTGGATCCATGGACTGGGCGTGGCAGAGGCGGTCAATGAAGTTGAATTGCGGCGCAGAGATAGCCAATACAGCCTCCTCCTCCGTGTCGCGGCGTGACAGGGCCTAGGGTAGCTGGCCCTCGGCTACACAGTTTATAGCCTTGGTCCGTCGTCGCTGGCAAGGTTTTGCCCCTCTGCCGTCGGCTTACTTGAGAGAGGGAGATAGATGAGATTTATAATATCTTTCTTGATTCAATCCATGTCTGGTACAGCATATCTACTATACCTAAATAGGAGGAACCCACTACAGAAATTCTCTGCAATTTCGAGAAGCCACGTCATCTGAGGGTCCCACAACTACAAGCCTATACATAGGAGCTGAACAGTCCCTTCCCTGCATGTTCACAGCTCAGGCAGCGGCGGCTCTTCATTTCTGACTTGCCAGCCATGTCACTAGGTATTCTTTAAACCGCAATGCAACAGTGCACTAGAAGAAAATAAATGCATTTGGGCATCGAACATGCATGGCCATTCCACTAATGCAGTGCACATAAAAACGAATAGGCATGGTCATTAGCTGCCACATTTATTCCTCCGCCACCAGCCCACCACAAATGCAAAAACCGAGCCGTCGCTACCTGTCTTCTCAAGTTTAAATGTGTAAATATGTGCTACTATCATGGTCTAGCATGCCAGCGCATCCGTCACGAGAACCACTTCTTCCTCTTCTAGCAGCCCCTGGCGCTCACGAGAGGAGGAGGCGCGTGCGGAGGCAGCGGCCACAGCGCCCGCGTAGGTGGACGAAGCGCTCAAGGCCGGTCGCTCTCGCGTAGACCCCTCGTGGTCGGCAGCGCTCGCGGCCTATGGCGCCAGCAGAGTCCATTCACTGCCGGCGGCGCTTGCGGGATGCGACGTTCGTGCCCTGCTCCTCTGCGCTAGCCTCACTCTTCTCCAAGGTCCACTGTCATCCCCTGAGTCCTGACTCACTTTTGATGGATGGATTTGTTCAATCCAATTCTCTCTCATATATCTACGAAGCTCTCCAACTCTTGGATGCACAAAAGCACGGCCAAATCCATGGCTGACCGAGCATATTACAACGGATTCATGGTAGACACAAACACACAGGATCCATGGGTGAACTAGACTACGATGTGCATGCCATAGTTGAGGCAGTGAAGATAGATATATCCATCTTTTTCTTATAAAAAAAGTACTATCTGTAAATCCGTGTTTTGTAAATGTAACTGATGGATATAAGTCAAGGACAGCATCTTCTTTTTCTCCTGCTTACTAGAATCCAAACAATTTATTCTATTTTTAGTTTAGCATTTTCTTTTTCTCTTGCTTCCTGAAATCCAGTATTTTTGCAGTTTCAATATCAAATAGCAGCGTCTACTTTCAGTTGTGTGTTTGGTATCTACTCCCTCTGTTCGTGAAAACTTGAACTTCTAGAATTGTCGTAAGTCAATCTTTTAAAACTTTGACCGAATTTCTAGAAAAAAAAACACTAAGATTTATAGTACCAAATTAATACCATTAGATTTGTCATAGAATATATTTTCATAAGATACTTATTTTATATCATATATATTGATGACTCGCACGGATTCTAGGAGTTAAAGTTTTAAGGAACAGAGAAAGTATTACAAATGGAAGTATTATTAATTAGTTTCGTACTCATAGTTCCTTTCGTACATCTAAAGTAACTCCATGTTCATATATTCATCATATGGCTCTTCATAACCTTGCTTAAAGAATTGTTTACTATTTTGCAATTTTATTTTTATAACTTCCATATTTTCTTCGGGCCATTGTATATGTACTGTGAAATGCATTATATTTCGAGAGAATTCCCTACAGGCCATTATAAAAGATACAAGTTCCTTATATGACACCAGAAAAGTTTATCTTCCCTGTCGACCACTGGTTCACAAATTTTGTTCTCTACAAGCCATTGCCGTCATCCCCGTTAGTGCACCGTAGGGCTTGGGTGTTAGTTTTTCTGGATTAATGTCCAATCTGCCCCTACTTCCCCAACTTTCGCACCCTGCTCGGCTCTTCCAGCAGCCTGTGCCACGGTGAGGAAGACAGTGGCACGCGCCCCGCGCTGAGCGCTTCACCCGCTCAGCTTCCTCCTCGTGCTCGTGGTCGTGGCCCTCGGTGTCCCGCGTGTGCGCCATCACTAGCTCAAGGCGCGGCGGCGGCCTATGGTGCTGGTGTTGCTACGCAGGTTGCCAACAAATAACTGGAGGGCCGCGCGTCGGCCACGTCGTGCCTGCTGTGCCACCTGTGCGAGAGCTAGCTCCACGAGGTACTTGCGGCACCCATCCGATGTGGCGCACGAGAGGGTCGAGCAGACGCACGGCGACGCGGCCACCCTGCTGGGCATCGCCAGTACTGTCGCAGATACGTTGTCCCACTCCCACGCATCGACGTGCCCCATGGCCCACGACGTCCATCGTGCGCACCGGCTGCTGTCCCCGCCGGAGGACAATGCGCGCACGAAGTCAGCATCGAGCAGCTCCCACTCCGTGTCCTCGGCCTACGCGATGGTGAGGCGGGACAATAACAGGGGATGGCAGATGAGCAACACGACGTATCCCCTCGCCGCAGTTGTCGGCAAAGCAGAACCGCAGGTAGAAGCTAGCTCTCTGTGCAGCCGTCCACGCATACACCAAAATGGTGCTCAGGAGCAACTCTCGCTGGCATACAAGGAACCTCTGAGCTTTTTGCAAGACACGTCAGCGGAGGGCAGAATGGACATTTCGTCCTCCAGTTAAGGCATGTTAGAGGCAAAGTTCACAGTAGTGGCTTGCAGGGGACGAATTTTGTGAGCCGATGGTTGACAAGGTAAACTTTTTTAGTGCCGTACAAGGAAGTCGCATCTTTTATAATGGCCTACAGGGAATTCTCTCAAATGTTCAAATAGATATACAACACTATTAATTTCCGCAGCAACGCGCGGGGTATTATCTAGTATATACATGGCCTAAGGCCTAAACCGACTGGAGGACATGCTCCTAAGAAATAGGTAACTAATAAAATAGGTAATTAATAAAATAAGTAACTAATCCTACTTTCCTCCTAGCCACCGGTTGCTGGCTCGACCTGGGCGCACTCAGCCGCGCGCCGCACGTCATGGGCATGCCGACACCTGGTGTATGCCGGCCCCACATGACATTAAGTGTCATGGATTGGTTACCACAGAATACTCTATAGAAACATTTGTCGATTTCCAAACATGTGATTGATCTCTGGATTATCTAACATGAGAAAAACTGCACATTTCAGATTTATCTAGTATTGAAAGGATTATAACATTTGATAGTTGCATAATCTATTAACATTTCAACATAATTTGTTCATACGCTGTAGAAGTCCCGTTATGTCTAAAATGTTCCTCTCTTTTATTTGGTCCTACACCGGCAATTAAATGGAGAAAGTAAGATGCATTCCTGCTGCAAAATCGAACCTACTTTAGGTGCTCACCTGACACCTAGTGAATCCAACAAAAATCGCGGAAAATACTAGAAATTAGCGGCGAGCTCCGAATCGCGTCAAACGGGGAATCGAGATCCAAGAAAGAAGCTTCGCCACGACGCAACCCAATCCCCGACAAATTTCGCCCCGCTGGAACAATCACCAGCTGAAGAAAGGTCGCATTTCTCTGCACCGGATGAAGAAACGAGAAGGAAAGGTACCGTGGTGGGATGCCGGGGCGGCGTGCTGGCGCTGCGCGCGCTGCAGCGCAAACTGCCGCTTGGCAGCCATGAGACGCGAGATCCAGAGGTCGGAATCCATGGTGGCTGCAGGCTTCCCCTCCTGGCCTCTCCCCTCTTCCCCCTCCGCACGGTAGAGGTAGACGGGCAGACGGCAGGCACCACCAACCGAAAAGCGGATTAAAAAAAATTCCTGTTTGATGGTGATTTATCCTGTTTTTATTTAGGGAGGTGTTTTTTCTCCATCTCCATGTCTATATAGATTTTTATTTTCAGCGAAGTTTCCTGTAAATAAATAGTGTTTTCCGCTCTCTCATATTCCTATAGATCCATAGATCATATTCCTATAGATCCGTAGAGCATATCTGAGTCGTTCATCCCACGAGTCTCGTAGGCAAAGGCTAAAAAAAATATTATACCAAATAAAATACTTTACTTATAATTTTGTCCCTTTATCTCTACTATAATTGAAATCTTCTTCAAGTCACCTCCCTCCTTCAAGATCAACGGCCCAGAACACACCAACTAAGAATCCAACGTCTGAGATTAAGATGTTAGAAGCCGCTTCCAACTCTCCTGAGTCCTCTCTACGTAACGAGTCGTGCTCCTCCCCGCACCACGCAGGTTCGATTCCTACTCCAATTGAATTTCTCTGAAAAAACTCTGCTTTCTCCCCGGCGATACGCGGCGGCAGGTCCTCCAGGTGCTGGGCGTCGGGGCGCATCTGCCGGCGGCAACGTCAGCAGTGCACGGCGCAGGGGGCAGCAGGGACTCGGGGGCTCGTTACGTGGGTCGGCGGGGTGCATCCGGCGCGGCGCAGGGGCGGCTGCGGATACCGGCCGCGGGGCTCGGCGCGCGCCGGGCGGCGCCCTCGGCCCCTCCCCAATCCTGACCCAGCCACAAGCGCCGCCGCGAGGCCTCCCCTGCCACCGCCGACCACCACCACAAGGAGGATAAGAAGGCCACCGACTCTCACGCGACACCCAAGGGCGGAGGGGACCCCGCGGCCGCGGCCGCGGCGGTGGGTGACGGCGATGTGGATGCGGAGGAACTGGCGATGATGAAGATGATGGGCATCCCCGTCGGGGTCGACTCCACCAAGGGAAAGCACGTGCCCGACGCCGACATCAGCGGGGTGCGTGTCGTCACCAAGCGCCAGCCGCGCCAGTACATGAACCGCCGTGGTGGATTCAACCGCCCTCTGCCGCCTGAGCGCAACCGTTGAGGATGGGAAAAGGTTTGAATCACTCTCCCTACCTCTATGTTGATAGTTAAGAACTCAAGATTATATAAGTAGTTGTGCTTCTATTTTTGTACTTCATTCCAAATTATAAGACATTTTGGCTTTTTTACATATATAGCTTTTGTTATGCACCTAAATATATGTCTAGATACAAAATAAAAGCAATGCATCTGGAAATGCCAAAATGTTCTATAATTTGTCATGCTGTGTTGAATTACTTTGGGATTCTTACAAAGGAATTGTCTGTTTTTTTCGCCATGCTTTTCTTATCAGAAATACTGTTTATATATGTATTATATAGATAACAATAACAAAAATGATGCCATTGGGTAACATTTGGGCATAACCGTGCTATTTCACATCCACACCTACGAGGTCTTTCCCAAATCTACACCCTCCCCAGACCCATTTAAATTTAAATTACCCATAGCCGATGGATAATGGGTAGTAATTATTGGATAACGGTAATTGTTGACACGGAGGATATCTCTCTACGACTCTGCTTTGTCACTGGAAGACAATGGCCAGCAAAGCAACACTGATGCAAAAGTGCTAAGTGCAATGAGTGAACATGCAGACCTCTCCATAGGAAAAAAGAACGTATGTACAAGAGATTGTTAATACATTTTTTTGTTGACTTAAAATACTGTAAGTCCGTTTTTATGATGAACTGTAAAAATAATGACGCGGACCAAAAAATATTAATGTTTTCATAGCTGCTGCAACGGAGACATCAATCCTACATATCTATTGCTGAGACTCAAACCCCCAGGCGGCCAGGCCCAAGCGCCCGGCGACTGCGGATCGTCGGCTTTGCAAAGGTAGCCGGTGGCTGGCCCCCCAGCGACTCAGGGCGGATCCATTTGAAGTTTGAATTACCCCAGCTCTGTTCTGGATTATCCACTGCTGATGCCCCAAGTGAAGGCCGCCCCTACGCTGGTGAGCTGGCTGCTCCCGGCAGCGCCTGCCATTTGCCCCGCATTGGTAAAGCTCAGAGCCCGGGGATTCTGCAGCCATGGCTCTTTCCCCTCGATGTCTCGGATTTCTTGCTCGTCAGAGTAATCTGGTACTGACAGAGGTCCCGGCAAGGAGATGGAGGAGTCAGAATTTAGTGACCAGATATATACTGAGAATGGTGCTGAAGAGGACGATGAGACAGAGGATTTAATTTGGAGCGAACAAGAGATTGATGCTATTTCGGCGCTCTTCGACCGGCATGGCAAGTACTTCATACACTAATTGCTCTGCCTTTTCCAAAAAGAAGGGCTAAATTATATTTATATGAATATGTTATAGTTTGCATTTTATAAACCATGTTACATTTGCAAATTCATTGCTCATACAAGAAGAAAAGCACAAAACTTTTATTTTCTCAAATATTGCACAGGTTCATATTCCAGTGGCGATGAGAAATTGAGAATAACTCACAAAAATAGACCCTGAATGCATTAATGACTCGAGGTTTTGTTTGATAGCAGGAATTTGAATGGGTGGGCTCCTTATTAAGGAACACTGGTGTTGCTTTTTCACTGACCGAGTGAAAACTGATAATAGCTTCGGTGGGGTTCCTTTGTTGAATCAGTGAGGTTATTATGTCTGAATCAAGTTAGTTAGCCATTGTTATACAAAATGTTTAGGGTCAAGATGGTTGCAAAAGATAGTTTATCATTGCTGAGCTCAAGTGAGGACAAGCCAGATTTTGATCCTGTGGATTCCATAGAGATTCAGCACAACTCACGAACAGTTTCTGCTTGTATGGAATCACATTACACATAAAAAGCAAAAGAGAGCTAACTGGCTGGCCCCTAAATTTGCAAGTGTAGAGCTATCTGGTTGTTCCCTAAATCTGTGCCGATGTTCTCTTCTCACTTCATCTGAAATTGACATTTAGTTCTTAGAGAATTTGTGAGTGCACAAATGTGGACGCTATGTCGATTCTTCCTGCTCTATAGAAGAATAATTATCTAGAGATTTTGTCAATGTCTGTAATACAATGTGTGTGTGATAAGTTTGTGAAGGGGCTCATTCATGTACATGGTTCGAATCTGAAGGAGTTAGCAAATGTTGGTTGCTTTCAAGTCTTTACAGATTCTTACTTTATGCAATACTGCTCTAGGCAATAGTTTTCTTTTGGAAGTATCAATACCATTATTATATTACTTTTATACCAATATTCAGAAGCAACAAGGAGCTGCATAAACTGACTTGCTTTTATGATTTATTTTTTCTAGATATAACCGTAGCGTTAGCACGGGCAATATACTAGTAGTATATAAGGAGAGGCAGGGGTCCTCTAGAGGACAACTCAACAGATCCCATTGATCTCATATCATCAATACAATTAGACGCAGGACGTACGTATTATGCCCTCACAGCGGCCGAACTTGGATAAAATCTTTGTTAGTGTCTTGCGTCACCATCAAGTTTGTAGCTTGCGCACCTATCTACCGACAATCTACTATCTTGGTTATACCCCTAGGTAGACTGCCAACCAGCTTTTGTCGACAGTGGCGCGCCAGGTGCATACAGCTTCCCAGGCGAGCCCTGACTCCGCAGCCGTGGTGAGCAGTCTCATGTTAACCGTCAGCTAGATCACCTGGACCACCGATTTCAACAGCTTCACCGCCACGACCATGGTGGAGGTGCAGATCCGATCTGCGCTGATTACTTCTTCACCAACTTCGGTTACAGCTCCAACCACGCTAGCTTTGGCTCCGACCACTCCAGCAATATCTCCGACCACACCGACAACGCATTGCCCACGTCTCTGCTACAAAAGGAGGCAAATCGACAACACCGATTTACTCGGCGACTATCGACCAAGCTATTTGGCCTACTTGAAAAACAACGCTACGACAACTGTGATCGCCTTCATGACAACACGTTAGAAAGCTCGAAGGCGAGACAATTTTGTCACCAGATAAGTGCACTTTTAATATTTTATTTATTTTTTACATAATATTTTTGACATTATTATCCTTCAAAATAACTTTTCGTTAGCTGACTAGTTTTTCTCCTACACGAGTTTTCTAGAGCCGAGACTGTCTCCCACACCTCTCCACACGTGCACAAGATCCGCCCTCTACGTTCCGGGTGGTCGGCAGTAGCTCTCTGTCGAGGCTGGCGATCTTACACGTGCCTAGGTTTCGCATCTCATGCTCCAGATTGTTAGCCAGACTAGAGCTGGTACAATCTCTAGGATGAATTAACTACTCGTATTAACTTTAATTTAACATAAAAGCTAAAATCTTGCATCACTACTGATTTTTTATTTAGAGTTTGTTTATACATCATGAACTACATATTCTCTATATTTATTTTTTAGGAGTTTGGCGCAGTTAACAAGCTACGCTCGGGACTCATCAACCATTCTCTATGCTGTGCTCGGGGACTGCTTCGACCACCGAGCACGTTTACGTTCCCAACCTTGCTCGGGGACTTATCGAGTAGTCTCTACGCTATGCTTAAAGACTGTGCCGACCACCAAGCATGTTTACTTTTCCAACCACGCTCGGGGACTTGTCCACCAGTCCCTATAACATGCTCGGAGACTATGCCGACCACCGAGCATGTTTACATTTCCAACCGTGCTTAGGGACTTGCTTCGATCACTCTCCGACCACAGCTTCGGGACTGCTCTTCTCAGTTACATATGAATTAGACACATATACAACTGAGCGGTAATTTTGATTTTTGTTAGACCTTGCTACAAGGCTTATACTTCACCTTCCAACAAACTTGGAGACTATATCGGTACGATGCATCTAGAGATACATTTCGGTATCAGAATTTCTATGTAGACTTTTGCTTTTAAACCCTGACACTACGTGTCTATGACAGCTACTACCAGGCTCAAGGACTAAGTGGACACACTTCACCTTACGGTGAATATGCTTGTTTTTTTTGAACTATTCACTAATGTAAAAGTAAAGTGGACACACTTCATCAGGAAAGAATTGTCGATGAAAAGTAGTCGGCAGTCTACCTTAGGGTATACCTACGGTAGTAGTTTATCGGCCGATAGGTGCGCAAGCTACAAACTTGATGGTGACGCAAGACACAGACAAGGATTTTATCCAGGTTCGGCCGCCGTGTGGGCGTAATACGTATGTCCTGTGTCTGATTGTATTGATCTGAGATGTGTTGAATTGACTAAGGGGGGTCCCTTGCCTCTCCTTATATAGTCTAGAGGGTAGGGTTACAAATCTAGAAACTAATCCTAGTTGGTTACAATTGTCATAGATAATACGATATCAATTCCTATTCTAACCGACTAGAATCCTGCTTGATCTCCACGCCTTTTTTCGTTGCGTGTAACTCTGAGTAGTTGGATCAAGCCTTGAACTGTCTTGTAATGGGCCAAATCTCCTGGCCCAAGTCTAGCCATAAGGGTATAGGGGTTTATACCCCCACAGCTAGTCCCTGAGCACCATGTATTATGATGTAACACGCATTCTTAAGCTTCTTCGACTAGTGAGGCCTGACGTCTCCGACCAGTAGGAAAATCACCCAAACAGTTGACAGTTGATCAATGTCGACATCGAAGAAGTAGGTTGTTCGAATAATGCATGGTGCTGTTGAGAAAAAAAATTCTTTCCTAATGAAGTGTGCCCACTTTAGTTTTCTGAAAAGTATAGTCCATCAACAAACAAGCATATTCACCATAAGGTCAAGTGTGCCCACTTAGTCCCCAAGCCTGGTAGTAGGTGATGTAGGCACGTGGTGCCAGGTCTAAAAAGAAAAGTCCACATAGAAATTCTGATACTTACCAATGTAGTCCCCGATGAAAGGTCCTAATATGGCTAGAGGGGGGGTGAATAGCCTATTTTAAGAATTCTACAAACTCACTAGAGCAAGAGATTAGTAAAAAACAAAGCGAAGCTTTTTGCTCTAGCTCTAATGGGGTGTTTGCAAGCCACCTATCCAACAATTCTAGTTGATATAATCACTAGGCACACAAGAGCTATGTCACTACTTACACTAGAAAGCTATCTAAAGTTTCTATACAAGTAAGTAAGCTACTCTAGTATGCGGGAATGTAAAAGAGATGGTTTGAACTTTATACCGCCGCGAAGAGGGGATGAACCAATCAATAATATGAAGTCCAATCACCGGGAGAAATCCAATGAACAATCACAAAGGAGACACACAATTTTTCTCTCGAGGTTCACGTGCTTGCCAGCACGCTACGTCCCTGTTGTGTCGACCAACACTTGGTGGTTCGATGGCTAAGAGGTGTAGCACGAACCTTGTTCCCACTAGGACACCACAAGAACCTACCCACAAGTGAGGTAACTCAATGATACGAGCAATCCACTAGAGTTCACCCACAATTGAGGTAACTCAATGACACGAACAATCCACAAGTGAGATAACTCAATGACAGGAGCTCCCCAGCGTCCGGTGTTCACCGTCCGGTGCTTAACCCTAGCACCACAGCACACCGGACGCTTAGCCACAGCGTCCGGTGCCTCAAAGACCAGCGTCCAGTGAGTGTTTCTCTGCGAGGAACACTCCCGCGACTTCTCCAAATTTCCCATCGGCGCAATAGAAAATATGCACTTCATTTTCTCAAAAGCGCCGAATCCTGCCTTGCAGCAAGCTCGGCGGGAGGGAGAGAGGAACCCATCCTCTCTCTACCCTTCAAACTCCACCTCCTTCTCAAAGTGTGCCAACACCACAAAGTATGTACCAACAAGTGCACGTGTGTTAGCATTTTCACAATCATTTTCTTCGAAGGAGTTAAGTTAGCTCACTAGGTTCTAAATGCATGCACATGAACAATGACACCTAGTGACACTTGATAACCGCTTAGCCAAAGAATTCCCCTCTTTATAGTACGGCTATCTATCCTAAATGTGATCACACCCTCTATGGTGTCTTGATCACCAAAACCAAAACCCTAAGCAATACCTTTGCCTTGATCTCCATAGGGTTTTGTTTTTCTCTTTCTTCTTTTCCAAGTTGAGCACTTGATCATCTTGTGGTCATCACCATCATCACCATGATCATCACTTGCTCCATCACTTGGCATGTACCAACATTATTAAGTCTACACACACTTAGTATAGAGGTTAGTACAAGGGTTTCATCAATTATCCAAAACCAAACTAGGGCTTTCAATCTCCCCCTTTTTGGTAATTGATGACAACCCTTTTTACAAAGATTTTCAATAAAATTTTCTTGGATTCATGTTGCTTGTCCAAGCATTTTACCATGTGCAAAGATTATGGACAAGTTTCATAAACCCAAATTGGTAGCAAAGTTTATGGACAAGAGTTTGGATTTGAAAGCTTACACATATGCTTGAATAGGAAATATAGGAGTCAATTTCTACCAAATGATGCTAAGGTGTAAAGAATGGACCTTTGAAGCGTGATACCAATCGGAGTTGCCAATGTATACCATCCTTAGCACCATTAGTAACTAGACATTCACAAAAACTAGAACACCTCGTGAGATCAACATTATAAACAAGGTTCTAGTACCACTTGTGAAATAACTAAAAGTCTAGTTACACTATCTATGCATGCTAGTTCTTCATTTCACCAAACAAACTTACAACTAGCATACACCACACAAGCAAGGCATCGAAGAGAAAGCTTCTAAAGCTAATGCAAATGCAAGCAACCATATGTGATGCACATACAAATGCAACATACAAGTTTATGAGCTTGCTCCTTCTACTTGTGTGCTTCAAAATTTTAATTGATCCCCTTCTTTTATCATGTTACTCCCCTATCTTAAAACTTTGGGAAATTCTCTCCCCCTTTGTCATCAATGACCACAAAAGGTGAGCTCAAATCTTAGATAGGTTAGTGTGAAACCATGTAAAGTGAGATCATTTTACCAAATTGGTCCAATCTAGATTACTTGCCTAAGATATTTAACTCAGTTTGATCCAAGGACAAGCTTCTTCACACCTCCAAATAAGGGTTATCTTGTACCATGTTGAGTTAAACACTTATAGCTCATATTCTAGATCAAACACTAGGATTGCAAGCCCACAAACATGTCATATGCTACCACTAGATCAAGTCAAGCATACAAGCAATAGTGGTACCATATAAGCATCAAATTCATTTGAATTTCATGAATGATCCTAGGACATGTAAGAAATGACTAGATGCACTAAACAAGTCCTTAGCAAAGATGGATGACATGTCAAACAATTTCACCTTGCTTTGCTCGAAGGAGAGGCATGTCATAAAGTGGGGGTGCATCAACACATATTTGAGAAGTCAAGTATGTTCAATTCATTTCTTAGCTTGCAAAACCTCTTCTCATCAAGTGGCTTGGTGAATATATCGGCAAGTTGATCATCGGTGCCTATACTCTCAATGCAAATGTCCCCTTTTGTTGGTGATCTCTTATGAAATGATGGCGGACATCTATATGCTTTGTTCTTGAGTGTTGAACCGGATTGTTGGTGAGCTTCACGACACTTTCATTGTCACATAGCAATGGCACTTCTTTGAAATTGATTCCAAAGTCCTTCAATGTTGCCTTCATCCATAGGATTTATGCACAACAACTACCGGCCGTAATGTACTCTGCTTCGGCGGTTGATAGTGCAACACTATTTTGTTTCTTGGATGACCATGAGACAAGTGATCTACCCAATAGTTGACATGTGCCCGATGTGCTTCTTCTTTCAACTTTGCATCCCGCATAGTCCGAATCGGAATATCCAACAAGTTCAAACTTTGCACCTTTGGGATACCACAAACCAACATTTTGTGTATGCTTCAAGTACCTCAATATTCTCTTTGTTGCTTTCAAATGACTTTCTCTTGGTGAGGCTTGGAATCTTGCACACATGCATACACTAAACATGACATCCGGTCTTGATGCGGTCACATAGAGTAGGCTTCCAATCATAGATTGATACAACTTTTGATCCACCATATTTCCACTTGTATCGTTATCTAAGCTTCCATTTGTTCCCATTGGAGTGCTAATTGACTTTGCATCATCCATACCAAACTTCTTGAGCATGTCTTTTATGTACTTGCCTTGACTCACAAATGTGCCATTCTTCAATTGCTTGATTTGAAGACCAAGGAAGTAGCTAAGCTCTCCAATCATTGACATCTCAAACTTATTAGCCATCATGTTGCCAAACTCCTCACAAAATTCTTGATTGGTTGACCCAAATATGATATCATCAACATAGATTTGCAACACAAATAAGTCTTTGTCAATCTTCTTGGTGAAGAGAGTGGTGTCAACCTTGCCCATCTTGAAACCTTTAGAGAGTAAGAAATCTCTCAATCTCTCATACCATGCTCTAGGTGCTTGCTTCAAACCATACAATGCCTTTCTTAGCTTGTAAACATGGTTGGGTTTCTTATCATCTTCAAAACCGGGAGGTTGCTCAACATAAACTTCTTCATTGATGTAGCCATTGAGAAATGCACTTTTCACATCCATTTGATATAACTTGATGTTATGTGCACAAGCATAGGCCAACAAGATCCTAATTGCTTCCAATCTTGCAACCGGGGCATATGTTTCACCAAAGTCAAGACCTTCAACTTGAGTATAGCCTTGTGCTACCAATCTTGCTTTGTTCCTTACAACTATCCCATCTTGATCTTGTTTGTTGCGAAAGACCCATCTAGTACCAATGACATTATGATCATTAGGCCTCTCAACTAATTCTCATACTTGATTTCTCTTGAAATTGTTAAGCTCTTCATGCATAGCATTGACCCAATCAACATCTCTCAATGCTTCATCAATCTTCTTTGGCTCAATGTGAGACACAAAGGAGAAATGCTCACAAAATGATGCTAATCTTGATCTAGTTTGCACTCCTCTTTGAATGTCACCTATGATATGATCCAATGGATGATCTCTTGCAATGTTTGTTGGTTGGAGTATTTGCACTTGATTGCTTGCACTTGGTTGATCATGAGATGATGTACTAGCTTGTTGATCTTGCACTTGAGTACAACTTGTACTAGCTTGATTTTGATCATGAGAACCACTAGCTTGCACATTAGAGGTAGGAAGCACTTGATCTTTGTCATCTTCAACATCAATCACTTCTCTAGGCCTTAAATCACCAATGTCCATATTCTTCATTGCATCGGCCAATTGAGTGCCTCTCACATCATCTAGATTTTCTTCTTCCTCTTGAGAGCCATTTGTTTCATCAAACTCAACATCATGCACCTCCTCAAGAGTACCACTAGCCAAATTCCAAACTCTATAAGCTTTGCTAGTAGTTGAGTAACCAAGCAAGAATCCTTCATCATATTTCTTTTCAAATTTGCTCAATCTAGTGCCTTTCTTCAATATGTAGCATTTGCAACAAAAAACCCGAAAGTACGCAATGTTGGGCTTTCTACCATTCAAGAGCTCATATGATGTCTTCTCCATCATTGGGTGACAATAGAGTCGGTTGCTATAGTAGCAAGCCGTATTGATTGCTTCGGCCCAAAAAGAATGACTCACATTGTACTCACTCAACATTGATCTTGCCATGTCAATCAATTGTTCTATTCTTCCTCTCAACAAGACCATTTGATTGTGGAGTGTACTTGGCCGAGAATTGATGCTTAATGCCAAATTCATCACAAAGCTCATCAACTCTTGTATTCTTGAATTCACTTCCATTGTCACTTCTCACTTTCTTGATGGTTGTTTCAAACTCATTGTGTATTCTCTTGACAAATGATTTGAAAGTTGCAAAAGCATCACTCTTGTCACTAAGAAAGAATACCCATGTGTATCTTGTGAAATCATCCACTATCACAAATCCATATTTGTTTCCACCAATGCTTGTGTATGTGGTTGGTCCAAATAAGTCCATGTGCAACAACTCAAATGCCTTGCATGTACTCATGATGCTCTTCTTTGGATGAGTGTTGCCAACTTGCTTTCCGGCTTGACATGCACTACAAAGCTTGTCTTTCTCAAATGTGACATCTTTCAAGCCTCTAACAAGATCATGCTTGACTAACTTGTTTAATTGTTTCATCCCAACATGACCAAGCCTTCTATGCCATAACCAGCCCATGCTAGATTTAGTGAGCAAGCATGTTGACAATTGAGCTTCACTAGCATTGAAATCAACCAAGTATATATTCTCATATCTAAAGCCTTTGAATATCAAGTTAGAGCCATCTACACTTATGATCTCTACATCATCAACTCCAAATATGCATTTGAAACCAAGATCACAAAGTTGAGCTATGGATAGCAAGTTGAAGTTCAAGCTCTCTACTAGTAGCACATTGGAAATGCTCAAGTCATTGGATATAGCAATTTTACCGAGCCCTTTGACCTTGCCTTTGCCATTGTCACCAAATGTGATACTGTCAACACCATTGTCATCATTTGGATTGATTGAATTGAACATTCTTGAATCACCGGTCATGTGTTGTGTGCACCCACTATCAAGCACCCAATGCCTTCCTCCGGCTTTATAGTTTACCTACAAAACAAATCAATGTTTCCTAGGTACCCATACTTGCTTGGGTCCTTGGAGGTTAGTGACTAAGCTCTTTGGTACCCAAATGACCTTCTTCTTTGGACCCACAATTGGTGTACCAACAAACTTAGCATGCACACCCTTCTCACCCTTGGTAAGCACGTAACAAGAATCAAAAGGAAAGTAAGGTACATTAGCAATTTTCTTATTCTTGTTCATTTTATTGCAATTAAGCTCTAGGTGCCCAACTTGCTTGCATTTGTTGCAATACCGACCATTGCTCTTCACAAAGCTAGGCTTGTGAGTTGCAAAAGCTTTCTTGCCCTTCTTGAGGGTATAGCCTAATCCCTCTTTGTTGAGAGAAAACCTTTGGCTACCCAAGCACTTTAGCAAGCGGGCCTCACCACCATAGGCTTTGCCTAGGGCATGAGTGAGCTCATCCACCTCTCTCTTGAGAGCCTCATTCTCAACCTTTAGTGAGGTGTCACAAGTGACACTAACACTAGAAGTGGAGGTAGAGTTGGTGGTGGTGGATGAAGACCTACAAGAAGAGTTAGTGGCAACAATAATAGGTTGGTTGGGTGATTCTTTAATTAAGTCACATGTTGTGCCCATATCACATGATACAACAACCTTTTCCTTGTTCTCTTCTAACAACAAGGAGTGAGCTTTCTCAAGCTTGGTGTGAGCCTTGCCAAGCTTCTCATGGGCTTCCACTAGCCTCTCATGATTAGCATTGAGCTCATCAAAGGATTGCTCAAGAGCTTTTAATTTCTTGGCCAATTCTTTTGCACTTCTTGTTTTTAGATTGAATGAGAGAATCGGATTGTTCTAACATGTCCATGAGTTGTTCATTAGTGAATTCATTTTCATCATCACTACCACTATCATGTTCATGTTCACTTTCACTTTCACTCTCATCATATTGTACCTTGTGGCCCTTGGCCATGAAGCATGAAGGAGTGTCGAAGAGTGATGGCTTGTTGATAGCAATGCTTGCAAGTGCCTTCTTCTTGGATGCCTTGTCATCATCACTAGAATCATCATCTGAAGAAGAATCACTATCCCATGTCACAACATAGGATCCACCCTTCTTCTTCTTCTTGAAGACCATCTTCTTCTCTTTCTTTTCTTTCTTCTCCTTCTTGTTCTTCTTGTCATGCTCATCATTGTCACTATTGTAAGGACAATCCGCCACAATATGATCGGGGCTCTTGCACTTGTAGCATAGCCTCACATGCTCCTTGTTCTTGAAGTGATCTCTTCTCTTTCTTGTATGATAGCCCTTCTTCTTCATCATCTTGCCAAACTTGCGGACGAAGAGTGCTAGTGCTTCATCATCACTATCATCATTGGAGCACTCCTCATCACTTGATTCTTCCTTCTTGGCCTTGCCCTTGTTCTTGCTCTTGGATGAAGAGCTAGCTTTGAATGCTACACTCTTCTTCTTCTTGTCATCATCATCCTTCTTCATGACCTCATCATCATCATTGTCATTATATTGATTTTCGGTCATGACGTCTCCAAGTACCTCATTGGGAGATACACCGGTCAATCCACCTCTAAAGATGATTGTTCTCAATGTCTTGAACCTCTTGGGCAAGCACATCAAGAATTTATGAATGAAGTCCTCATCCTTTACTTTCTCACCAAGGCCCTTGAGATCATTGATGATGACTTGGAGCCTATAGAACATCTCCGGTATAGACTCATCATCCTTCATTTTGAAGTTGGATAGCTTGTCCTTGAGCATGTACAATTTGGCACTTTTTACCGTTGTAGTGCCCTCATATGTTTCTTCAAGCCTTGTCCACACTTCACTTGCCTTCTCAAGATCTTTGACTTCCTCAAACACTTTTGAATCAATGCCATTGTAGATTGTGTTGAGAGCCATAGTATTGCATTGCTTGTTTGCTCTCTCATTGTCGGTTGGGTTGGCGGGGTCAAGGATCACAAAATCATTCTCCGTGACTTCCCACACTCTATCATTGATTGATCCAAGGTACATTTTCATTTTTCTCTTCCAATAGTCAAAAGAACTTGTCCCATCAAAGAATGGTGGTTTGCCCCCAACATGGTTGAACACTATTTGAGCCATAATTTGAGCACCGAGGTTGTTAAGCCTTCACAAAACGGTGACCACTGCTCCGATACCACTTGAAAGGTCCTAATATGGATAGAGGGGGGTGAATAGCCTATTTTAAGAATTCTACAAACTCACTAGAGCAAGAGTTTAGTAAAAAACAAAGTGAAGCTTTTTGCTCTAGCTCTAATGGGGTGTTTGCAAGCCACCTATCCAACAATTCTAGTTGATATAATCACTAGGCACACAAGAGCTATGTCACTACTTACACTAGAAAGCTACCTAAAGTTTCTATACAAGTAAGTAAGCTACTCTAGTATGCGGGAATGTAAAAGAGATGGTTTGAACTTTAAACCGCCGCGAAGAGGGGATGAACCAATCAATAATATGAAGTCCAATCACCGGGAGAAATCCAATGAACAATCACAAAGGAGACACACAATTTTTTTCTCGAGGTTCACGTGCTTGCCGGCACGCTACGTCCCCGTTGTGTCGACCAACACTTGGTAGTTCGATGGCTAAGAGGTGTATCACGAACCTCGTCCTCACTAGGACACCACAAGAACCTACCCGCAAGTGAGGTAACTCAATGACACGAGCAATCCACTAGAGTTACCTTTTGGCTCTCCGCCGGGGAAGGTACAAGACCCCTCACAATCACCGGAAGATGGCCACGAACAATCACCAACTCGTGCCAATCCTCCTCCGCTGCTCCAAGCCGTCTAGGTGGCGGCAACCACCAAGAGTAACAAGAAAACCGCAGCTAGAACGATCCCCAAGTGCCACTAGATGCAACCACTCAAGCAAATGCACTTGGAATCACTCCCAATCTCATAAAGATGTATAATCTATGAAGGAGATGAGTGGGAGGGGTTTGCTTAGGCTCACAAGGATGTCTAGTAGTCAAGAATGCCAAGAGTGTGAGCCCCAAGCCGGCCAAACACGTATAAATAGCCCCTCAAACAAATAGAGTCGTTGGCTCTTTCACTGGGCAAACTGCGGGGTCACCGGACGCTCTTAAAGGGGCACCGGACACTCAACACCAGCGTCCGGTGCTCCAAGGTCAGCCACGCGTCGGAGTCTAACGGTAACCTGTAGAGCACCGAATGCTGAGCAAGTTTCCACCGGACGCGTCCGGTGCACACCGGACCCGTGCGTAGAGAGCTCTACAAACTTGTAGGGTCACCGGACGCTGAGCAAGTTGGCACCGGACGCGTCCGGTGCACACCGGACTCATGCGCAGAGAGGGTCGCAAAACGCCCGCACACCGGACGCTAACCACCGAGCGTCCGGTGCTTCCAGTCAAACACTCCGACCGAAGTCAGATAGCACCGGACGCATGAACAGGAGCTCCCCAGCGTCCGGTGTTCACCGTCCGGTGCTTAACCCTAGCACCACAGCACACCGGACGCTTAGCCACAGCGTCCGGTGCCTCAAAGACCAGCGTCCAGTGAGTGTTTCTCTGCGAGGAACACTCCCACGACTTCTCCAAATTTCCCATCGGCGCAATAGAAAATATGCACTTCATTTTCTCAAAAGCGCCGAATCCCGCCTTGCAGCAAGCTCGGCGGGAGGGAGAGAGGAACCCATCCTCTCTCTACCCTTCAAACTCCACCTCCTTCTCAAAGTGTGCCAACACCACAAAGTGTGTACCAACAAGTGCACATGTGTTAGCATTTTCACAATCATTTTCTTCGAAGGAGTTAAGTTAGCTCACTAGGTTCTAAATGCATGCACATGAACAATGACACCTAGTGACACTTGATAACCGCTTAGCCAAAGAATTCCCCTCTTTATAGTACGGCTATCTATCCTAAATGTGATCAAACCCTCTATGGTGTCTTGATCACCAAAACCAAAACCCTAAGCAATACCTTTGCCTTGATCTCCATAGGGTTTTGTTTTTCTCTTTCTTCTTTTCCAAGTTGAGCACTTGATCATCTTGTGGTCATCACCATCATCACCATGATCATCACTTGCTCCATCACTTGGCATGTACCAACCTTATTAAGTCTACACACACTTAGTATAGAGGTTAGTACAAGGGTTTCATCAATTATCCAAAACCAAACTAGGGCTTTCACCCGAGCTTGCTGGAAGACGAAGTATGAGCCTTGTAGCAAGGTCTAAAAAATTAAAATCACCCGTCAGTTGTATATGAGACCAATTCATATGTAACTAAGAAGAGCATGTTGGTGCAAAAGCTGATCTGCAAACACAAAGGGCTAATACTCGATTCAAACGTTAAGGCGTGCCAGCCGATTTGACTTGTAATCGACAAAGGTGATAACTCGAACACTTTGGTTCCGACAACAGCGATGCGCCCAGATGTCACGGCCAAGAGGTGCTCACGCAGAACTTTGAGAACACGCCGAGTTTGAATCGATGAATTCCGAAGAACTCGTAGTAAAAGGAAAATATGACGAAGTCGTCGAAAAGTAGATGCTGGAATATGAGTAAAAACTTGTGTTTGATTGATTGATAGATATTTTATTACATAGCCCTGGGGTCTATATTTATACCCTGTCCGAAGAGGTATAAATAGACACGACTAGAACTCGAATTCCAAATTAAACGGAATCCTTATACAAAACGAATCCTAACGACTAAGGAAAACATTAAACTACCCCCTCATAACCGATCGGGACACCGCCACGGATCAATCAGCAACCTCCATGCTTTTCTTCAAAGTCATCGGTAGACCACCTGTTGTGGCCATCGGCAAACACCGGCACTGGTCATCGGCACGAACACGTCACCACTTCTGGACTTAGTCATCTTCAGTTGTTCCCTCATCGGCAACCACCTTCATCGGCAACTCCCCTGTAGACTAATCACCATTGCTCCATCTGCCGATCTACTTTCCATTAACTCCAGGTGCGTATCAAACGATACGTGTCCAAAAACGGTGTCAACACATGCCCCCCAATTTCGAAGTATAAAATCATTAATGCTCTGAAATTCTCTGCATTAATGACGCCTTTCCGCAATTACTTCTCCCAATTTAGTAATCAGCCGCCAAATCTAAACAACCTTAGCCCGATTCTCCTACAAATCCCTCGAATTTCTCAACCTCTTGAACCGAACCTCCCCATTTATGTGCTCATCGGCAATATTACCGTTATAGAAAACTGCCGATGGACCGACCAGGCGATCTTTGCACAGTAAAATATCTTCAAAATTGATAGGACCTTGATGTCGCCTAGGAGGCCTAGAGGGGGGTGAATAGGCCTACAAAAATTCAGCTCAAACTGAAATTAATACTCAGGGCGGCACTGCCTCCCTTTGAGGGTGGCACTGCCTCCCTTTGAGGCCGGCACTGCCTTCCTGCAACCGTGTGTCCAAATGAGCCCAAACTTGGTGAAGAAGTACTAGAGGTATCGAGTGACAAATCTGCAAAGTTTCAACTCAAAACTCTATCTGATTAGAGGGCAGCACTGCCGGCCTTGGAGAGCGGCACTGCCGGCCTACGCAGGAGAAACTTAGCACAATTCAAAATTCAACCAAGGAAATTTAGATTAGATAAATTTCCTAGCTTCCTGCAAGTATGTTAGTCACTGAATAACAATTATACGTAGCAGAACAAGTACCACCAAGTAGATCGGCCACAAACCCGACAATCACCTCAACAACAATATTGCAAGAATATAAATCAGCACACAATGTTTATCCCGTGGTTCGGCGTCGCCACTAAGGCTGGCCTGAGTCCACGTTGTTGAGGTGCCCACACAAGGACCGGCTTGCTACCAAGGCTTGCCCTTCCTTCATTCTGCAAACAAGAGTGTTACCTCTTGAAGGAGGGGTGATTTCACTAGCTGCAATAGAGTCTTACAAACTGTCCCGCTACTCACCACAAGCACGGGAGCTCGCTGGGCGACGCCTAGCCGTCTAGGAGGCTTCACCTCCAAGAGTAACAAATGCACAACAAAGATCGACGAAGCTCAGCAAGTGCTCAAGGTTAGGATTGCTCTAATATGCTCTCTAACACTTAATCACACAGCCCCAACACTAAATTATGCACTAAGCACAATACTCTCACAAAGAGAGGGTTGGGGAGAGGCTTTGCAAAGGTTAGGAAGGTCTGGAGCATCAGCAGCACGACCAGAAGCAGTGGGATGGGTATATATACTCATCCCACTCAAACTAGCCGTTAGGATTCGAAAACTAGCCGTTGTGACTGTACAGGGGCGGCACTGCCGCCCTTGTAAAAACAGCACAGGTCACCTTACGGAAAAAAACCATAACTTTTTACTCCAAACTCCGTTTGCAGTGATCTTGGACTTTTCGGAAAGCTTATTTCGAGGGCTATCTAACCCTGCAGAGAACAAGCTCCAAGATCAACTTGTGCAGGTGCAGTGCTAAGTGTTTTCTCTCATGTTAGCACTTGGGTTCGGTTAGTTTGAGCACTTGAGACTTGTCTATCATTCGTATTGCATCCCCCTTGATAGTACGACATACCTATACTCAAGAACAAGAGAATATAACTAATTTAACCACTTGAGTCTTCAATGTCTTCATATGCCATTTCTTCTCAATATTACTCCATAAAGGGTTGCAATCAACTTTGTCTCCGTTTCTTGAGCAAACACATCTTGAGCATGTGACTTGACCCATTTCAACACATATGAGTTCACCTCCCTGGCTTCAAGTCACTTCTACTAAAGATTTGATCCTCAACACAATATGACTTCTCATAGCTTGATTAGTTCCTCGACTCAATGCAAGTACTCTCTTCTTCACCTTAGCCATGGTACCTCGGTCCTTAAGCCATCGCTTATCCCTTCACCTCCGCTTAGTCCCTCGAAGCCCTTTCCTTGCTATCTTCACCTTATCAAGCCATACTCAAGTCATATCACATTAAGTATCCATTGAATAATCATTTTTTCAATATTGTGATCCTTGCTTGAATATCTTCTAGATATAAATATTGAGATCAATCAAGCTTCAGTTTGACTCACATAGAGACATATATGGATCAACATCAAGCTTCACCTTATATCCTCTCTATTTTGGCTTGACACTGAATACTCACTTCAATCTTGATCTTCATACTTCTAGCTTGATCAAACCTAGTTCACTATCAAGCTCTTCTTGTTCATGAAAAGCAAGTCATTGTAGAGACCAATCCAAGAACATCAACTCATGTCTCTTTTGCCATTTGTCAAATATGCTTGCTTTCTCATGATGTTATGATATCCCACAGCATATAAGCCATTCTATAGATTTTATTTGCATTGTTGTCTTTTTCTTGACCTAGATTGTTTCCATAATCCTCTAATACAACAATACACAACTTGGCCTTCATTTCAACACTATGTGGCATATCATCAAGTTTGCCTGCTTGTTGAGCCTTGAACATACTTGTTAATACACAGTCCACAAGTATGTGCAATAGACTCAATATCCTGTTCAACACTTAGCAAACTTATTAGACCTTTAATCATGTTGTCATTCAATTCACCAAAACCCACAAAGGGCTAGATGCACTTTCAATCTCCCACTTTTTGGTGATTGATGACAACACAATTAAAGCTTACAAGAGATTGATAAACATTAAGATTTTGAATCCTATGATATAGTGAGCTCCCCTTAAATATGTGCATAGAGTAGAATTTCATGTTTTGGCCTCAAATGCCAAATGCACATATTCAAGATGAAGTGTGGGAACTCTTCTATATCTTAGCATTTGTGGGGTGCAAGGTGTCAACATGATAAACGTGGTGCTCATGGTAGGTCATGCACTCAAGGTTTGCTGACTAGCAGAGGGCAGCACTGCCGCACTTGCCAGAGCAGCACAAAAGTAAATGCAACCACCACTCAAGTCAAGAACAGCACATACTAACATAAAAAGTCCTTATCAAGAGCATAAACTATCCTTGCACACACCACACAAAAATTTGAAAAATCTTATATGCCTCTCCTTTACCCCTTTCAATCCACATATCAATCTCTCCTCCCTTACACTCTCTCCCAATATTTCTCCCCCTTTGGCATTAATCTCCAAAAAGGATCTCTCAACCGAAAGGAAGAAATAATGGTAGACAAATGAGGGCAAGAGGTAGGTAAAAGTTTAGCATATAGGATTTCTCTCCTAAGTTTTCTACCAAACCAAGTATGCAACACCTTAAGTCAAGATTCTTGAGAAGTTAGCATATTTAGCTCATACCTCACTTAGATGATAGTTTTAACATGAGACAAACTCACTTTATCACCACAGAGGTATCAACCAAATATCTAAGTCATTCTCTAATCGTCACCATAAGAACAAACTCATGGTGTGGCTCAAATATTGCATACACATGCACATACTAGCATGTAAGGGCCTAGATGCATAAAGGTAATACAAGAGTTCATGGAGCGATATACCTTTGTTCTAAACCTCATAATCTCCACTGTGATCATGATATTATGAATTTGGTGCTTTGATGGGGTTGGCAAAATGCAAAAAGACTTCATTTGTGCCCATCTCTCTTGATCATCATCTTGAAGGAGATATCATAAACTTGTGCTTGATTTCAGTGGAAAGTCCATTGCCAGCTCTTGTTGTCATTTTGAGATACCAATTGAAGACATATTTCTTGATATGACAGGTTGAAAGATTATCCACCAATACCAATTGAAATATGATCTTCTCAATTTTGACACCAATTGAAGGAATCTTCAAAAGCTGATGCCAATTGGATGGGATGCTTGTATCTCATATTGTCACCTAGGTAATGCTCACAAGACAAGAGATAACATCAAATTGCACAAGCTAGAGTTTCACAACTAGTGACCTTTTGGATGTGGAAGGCATGTAAGTCACTAATTGCAAAACCTCATAACATAGACTAAATTCCCCCTTTTTGATAGTGCATACATATATGTGTGGAAGGCAAGAACATATGCACTTTTGGTCAATTAAGTCCAAATAAGGGAATTTAAGCTATATTATGGAGAGTAGCTACTTAAGTGGTAAAATTGCAATCCATGTAAATATGAGAGATACCTTTACCCATTTGGATTGAGTTAATGTAGCATACCCATGAGAAACTCATTCTCACCAAGAGACTACACAAATTCACTTGAAGAAAAGGTTAGTCTCAAAGACACAAGACATAGAATAGACTCCCCCTTAATATATGCAGCAAGTACTTGAATTACTTGTAAAGTGCATTTGAGTCGGTTTAAGAGTCAAGAGGAGTTCATCCTATATCTTGGTCAAGGCATCATAAATTTGCAATAATTCAAATTATGCCAAGGGAACATACCACCACAAAGGTAGATAGATTACCACACAAATTTTCATTGATATGACCATCATAAGTGAGACTCCAATGATTTGGATGGACATATATTTCTCAATTGATGACATGTGGTGGATTAGAGCTCTTATGATCATCCAAGATACAAATTATGTTCCTAGTTCTTTCTTTACCTAAGGCAACCCACATAGAGAGCAAAAGGTAAAATTCATGAAATTTGCAAATTATGAACTAGGAGTTACCACTCTTTGTTGACAAGATCCTGGGTAATCAATGAGATGAGTCGTGAAAACTTGAGAGCTCTAGAGAGGAGAAATAGCCATGAAAGCTCATTATTCAGTTATTTTCTCCAACTCATTCAAATTCAGTTCCACTAAGGATTGGGGCATTCGACATTAAACTGGGAGCACCTGGTTTATAAAAACCAAGATCCTAGAATAATTGTGAAGCACTAAGAGAATCCATTGGAATCATCCAACTTACTTTTTCCATTGTGTGGGACTGCACAACATACACTTGAAAGAAACCAATAGTCTCACAATATATAGTCTAAACTCCCCCTTAATATGTGCATACAAGAGTACACAGAGTACACTCATGCATATCAATACCATGAGGTCAAGGGAGAAGTTTACACTGCATTCCAACTAGTTTCAAACTCCTTCAAGCTGCTGTAATCCAATTAGTTTCAGCTAGTTTCAGTTGCTTCCAATTGATTTCAGCTAGTACCATCTGATTGTAACTCATTTTTGCTACTTGTCACTGCTGAAGCCTGCTGTAATCCAATTAGTTTCAGCTAGTTTCAGTTGCTTCCAATTGATTTCAGCTAGTACCATCTGGTTGTAACTCATTTTTGCTACTTGTCACTGCTGAAGCCAACTAGTTTCATCAAGTTTCAACTGATCTTAGCTGCTGTTTCTGAAAGACTGCATTTGAATTCTTCTAACAACTAATTGCAATTATTTGCTACTGCTTGTAATCTGATTGCAACTTGTTTGGATCCTTGTATGAGTTCTCTTCTTCCAATAAAACTCCTTTATCCAAACTGATGCTGCTCATTTTTAATAAATCTTTCATGACCAACTTGAGAGCCAACTGAAACTTGTTGTTACACTGCAATCCAATTCCAAACTGCTAGTTTTCAGATTCTGTCATCCTCAGAGAAAAATTCATATCTCTCATACCACTAGCCTAATATGCATGAAATTTGGTAGAGGTCTTCATCTATGAGTCCTCTAACTTATGTATAAATTTCATCTCATTTGGACTCCATTGGATCAGTCAAAATAATTTTCTACCAAAACTGCTATGGTCTGAATCTGCAATGCTGAAGCTGACAGAATTCTCAAAACTGATTTTCTTCTTAACCAATCTTCATGCAAACTGTACAGAAACAAGTATCAGATATGTGTGTCGTGCTTATAAAGTTTCAGGTCAATTCATCAGTGTTTGGACTTCCAAATCCATGCTTGAAGGCAGCCAATTCAGATTTTCAAATTTCTAGACAGATTTGATATTTCACAATTCTTCTTTGCTTCTTGTTCAATCTTGAGGTGGATTTATTGAGAATACTCACAAGATGCAATTTCCATTCAGTCCTCTTATCAGTACTTGTCATCTTGTGAATTCTTCTAATATAGCTCATACAATTCAACCTCAAACTTGATTTCATTCAAATTCAGATTTTTGATCAATATGACCTCTAGCAGCAATATCTTACTTTAGGTGAATGTCACACCCTGGCTTTTAAAATAAAAACCAGAGTTGTCATATGTGTGCCCAGAAAGTCCACACATATAACAAAAGAATAGAAATATCAGAAACAATGTTATATATAGCGGAAAACATATTTATAATAACACTTACAAACATCAGAGTACGCGAAAACAGTTGCTAAACTTCTTAGGCTCCATTCTTCTCAGGGACGGCTGACTGGGGTCTCCGTACGCCAAGCACTTTTGATATCCTTCTAGAAAACTTCATGACATCTTTATCCTTCTTCTGAGCAGCACTTTACTACACACTGGGGTGTGGGGGAAATAGCAAGGGTGAGTTCATGTCAAACTCAACAAGTATAGGCGGAAAGTATAATGACATGCAAGACTTAATCAAAGGAAAAGCTAACACGGTTTAACTACAGGTGAGCTTTTAAGTTGGTACACTTTTATCACAATTCTTTTATTAAAACAACCTATTACTAAATATGAGTGAAGCATCCCAACCCTTAATTAGGTGGATGTAGATTAACCATTTATTAATCATCATTATTATTATTATTATTATTATTATTATTATTATTATTATTATTATTATTATTATTATTATTATTATTATTACCGAGGTAGCAACCTCAGATAGTAACTCGGGGTAGCAACCCTATTAAGGTCATGGGATAGCAATCCCAATTAAGAACGCAGGATAGCAATCCTGCCAACACGGAATAGCCATTCCGCCAAAGCACGAGGTATCAACCTCAACCAAGTTCCGCCTCCAAGTTCCATGTGATTCCATTTTGCTCATCATGTGAGGGTCTGGGCCGCTCGTGACCGTGAGCACGACTGATATATCAGTTTTACACTCTGCAGAGGTGTGCACTTTCACTCCAAGTCGTGATTCCCATTTGCCCGGGGTCGCGACTCCCCAAAACACTACCAAGGTGAGCAGGCAGGGTCTCACTACGAGACCTTTCACAGGGTCCAACTAATAGGATGCCACTCATAAGTTTTGGCCGGGGCGCTCGGCAGTCGATACCCATAGCCATGGCATACCGATCAACCGACAACTTAATATTCATTACCCAAGTTACTTCCTCACGCCTACCCGGAAAGTAACACCCTACTAGTGGAGGTCCTACTAATTAGTCAAGCCAGAGCCATATAGCTTGGAGTTGCACTGTATGTCCCAAGGGGCCGCTCCATGACTAAGTCCTTACGGAGAGCAGAGACGGGTACGCCCGACAACCGGGCCAACCAACAGTAGCCGCTCCCCCTTTCCTCAACAAACCACGATGCTCACAAGCACCGCAACATCTCCGTCACCAAAGTGACCATTGTTCATCATTTAAACATTAATCATCATTGAAGAATTCATTAGGCAAGATTATTAATTTTATTATTATAGATTAGGTGAGTAGAGCAGCTAAGCATATCTACTATTCACTATACTACCCATGTATAAAACCCAGGAGTACAAGGAATACAGTAGAGGGTTAGTCATGTCCTTAGAGTTTGCAGTATTAAGACACATGCAATGAAAAGTAAATATAATTAAAGTTCATAGGTACAATATGATCAAAAGGTGCCTGCACTTGCCTTTATTCCCAGTGTATAACTGCTCAGAATTCTTTGGCTTCTATCCTCTGATATCTATCTTCTGCTTCCACTGTCGGTTCTCAGCTCCTGACCTTCACTGTTGACGAACCACGCTTCTTCTACTCGTAGCAACCAAGCAACACAAACAGACAAACAACAACCACGACTAAGAACAAGCATCAATCAAAAGAAAAACTTTGAAAAGAAGAGCGCAATAAACGACACGACGTATTGCTACGATCGTGACCACACAAGAACCATTGAGAACGGAGCTATTCGTTAAATGAACACGGCTTTCGAGGTTCGAAGTGCAACGAAGAAGATCAACTATTCGCTTAATCTATTTTATTTGATGAAAAGAGGTGATAGACTTTTAAGAGCAATATCATAAAGTCAAATTAAACAAACTATAATTATAAAAGACAAAGTATAGTTCCAGTCATACTCTATTTATAAATAATTATAGAAATTATTTAAACTATTTTAGCATTTATAGCTTAGAGAATATAAAACGAGTGAGAGCAAATTAATTAGAATCACTATTTATTTTCAAAGTTGAGCTGAGCAAGTCATAACTGACAAGACATTTATGTTGATATTATATAAGTATATAATTAATATAATTTATGAAAGATCGGAGATAAACCTAAACTACTTCAAATTCAAAAAGGCATTGAATAAATACTAATCAAATTTATCTAAAACAACTTTATATGATCATATTTAAACAAGGCAAATTAATATTTAATAAATACACATTTAAGTTGACAAGTAATTATAAAAAGGTCAATATTTTCATATGTTACTTTTATTTAGAAACAAATGTGCAATCATTAATTAAATTATGTTTTATTTAGAAAGAACCTTTATAAACCTTAATTATGGTTTGGAAACATAAAACATGCGACAAAAAAACTAACAAAAGCATTGATGGCTCGACATTGAACTAAGTGAGTTATATTAGAATGATATTAATGTTGATATTAATCATATTATAGTTAACTTATGGAAGACCAATATATAGACCTAACTTGCTTTTAATTTCAAGGCACAATAGATAAATATTAACCAAATTAATTACAAGCTTCATGTTTAACTAAATAAACTGTAATTAAGAAATATTTAAGTTACTATTAATCAAGTTAATATTTGACTATTAAAAGACTGGAGTGTAAACCCTAAATGTTTTTAATTAATTAAAAAGGATACTCAATAAAAATTAAACAAATTAACCATATTCAAAAATATGAGACATGAAAAACAACGTCTCTAACACGTAGTTTACACCGACATGATCGCAATACAATGAGAACCAAATTACGACCCTAGGTGGCTTTTAATTAGAACTTTATTAAATAAATATTAAACAAATTACATTTAAATCAATAAATGTATAAATGAGTCACGTAATAAATGTTTGCACTACTGCGTAGAACACGACGACATGAATCTAACGCAAATTGAACGACTCGAATCAAAATTCAAACAATTAAACTACGGCTAATCGCGTTCAGTGGCAATTCCGTAAATAAGAGCATCTTCTACCTTGGTCTTTTTCTCCCTCACATGTTCACGTTCTGTCCATGGAGGCTGCATCACGCCGAGAGGGGAGGGGCCTGGCCTGGCCGGCCAGCCAGCCAGAGGCTCGGCGCGGCAGCGCGAGGCTACGGCGGCGTGGACCCGTATGCAGGCTCCTCGGCCAATGCTCGCTCGGCATGGGCTGGACGCCGGCGGCAGCTGCCTAGCACCGCTGGCATGGCTGCTGCCAGCGCAGGGCGCGCGAGGCCAGGGCGTGGGTTCGGCTGGGGGTTGCGTGATGCGGTGCTGCTGGTCTGAAGGGCACCGTGGTGTGCCAGCCGAAGGAGATGAAGAATGAGCTCGTCTATGGATGACCTCGCCGGAAAAGAGAAGAAGAGATTAGGGAAACGATAAATGACCACGGATTCGAGAAAAGGATGGCGTGCCGGTGTAGAGAATGACCAGACAAACCTCGCAGCGGTTACGGTTTTCGCAGAGGACGCCGGAGTTGGCCGAAAAACCTCGCCGAACTTTCACCGGAAAAGTTCGCCGGAAACGAGATCCAAAACTTCGGCGATGGATCTGCGGGGCTACGAGCGGCGGCTCGGAATAAGGGTTGTACTTCTGGAATCACCGCGTCGAGGGCTACGCCGGCATATATATAGGTCTAGGGTTTGGAAAAGTTTCAAAAAAATATTAATTTCGGGATTTTTAGAAATTCATTTTTAGTTCAAAAATAATTCTAGAAAAAGCTAAATTCATTTTAAAGCTCTCAAAAATATTTTAAAAATTCCAAAAAAATCAATAAAAACTAGTATTGATAGATTGGGAGATTTTGAATCCAAATAAAGTTTTTCGAGCCCATAAAAAAGAATTTTAGAGCATCCAAAAATTAGATTTTTATTTAGGAAAATGGGGAAAAGTCTCGAAAAGGTCCGAAAAATTCTCGAAAAGGATCGGACGACGTCTAAACGTGTTTTGAAAATCTTAGCACACATAAAAAAAATATATACTCAAGCAATAGACAAGCATCACATCAACAAAAAGATGATTTAATTAATTCCAAAATATTTGAAAAGCACCATTTTTCTTTGATAAAAATATATAGAAATCTATACTATTGTTGGCAAATTTTATCCACATATTAAAACCATTCATTTTATTTAGTATTTTCTAATAACAACCCGAAATAGAAATTTCGGGTTGTTATAGTGAAGAGTAACCTTCAAGCTTGTGAATTGTTCAATTAACCCAAGCACATCCTCTTATTGATTTTCTATACAAGTTCAAGCTCAATAGGGTATTAGAAACACAAGCACTAGTTTCTCACTTAGTTAGCCTTTATATGTGGATGGCAAGTGGGTCACTAAATAGAGAAACCTCACAGTATGGACTAAATCTCCCTTGATGTCTCATGCACACTCTTTGAGTGGAAATGAAAGTGTGAATGTGCATAGTTGGTCAATTAAGTCCAAAGGGCAGATTTAAGCCATATTATGGTGAGTGGCTGATCATAGATGAATCCATTCCAAAATAGCTAGAGAGAGTACATCACATGGTTTTGGAATAATGATCTTCATATAACAGCACACTCCATTTGAGAAACACATTCCCATTTAGTGAGACTACATAAATCACTTAGAGAAATGGTTAGTCTCACAACTCTAGTCATAGAGTAAATTCCCTTTTGATAAGTGCTCTAAGCATTTGAATTTCTCATATAACACTTTTATTCATTCAAGAACTTGGGATTTTCACTCTATGTCTAGGTCATGGCAATAATAGTGTAATCAAATTGAAATATGCCAAGAGATACTTACAAACCATTGCAGCATGTAGATGCCCTTAAGATGAAAATGAGAATTTTGGCAATCTACCATATGACTAGATTCCATCAAGTAGAGAGTTCTTGAATTGTGAATAATAAGTGCCTCTACTTGAGCTTTCTTGAAATTCATGGTTTAAGGTCCACAAAGGTAACTCCTTAAAGTCATCTATGTTGCTTGGTGTGGATGATCTATTCAATTCCAATCATATTTTTCTTTCATGACCAGCAACCAATGAATATCTCCAAGTGCTTCATTTATCCTAAGTGACTACACAAGACACAAAGGAGTTTAGTTTTAAAATAATTGAACTTGAGATATTGTTGTTACCACCCTTCTTGAGATATAATGGATGATGTGGTCTCATCATTTTCACTTTGCTCATCATCATGTTGTAGGCTTCATCCATGTCTTGGACTGATGTCAGCTGCTGCTATCTATATAGGGGCGGCACTACCGCTCTGAGGGGCGGCACTACCGCATCAGAGGTGTCAGCGGAATTGATGCAGCAGCAGCTTGAGGGTATCCTCATCACTGTTACTTGAACTTCTTTGGTCTCATATTATCAGTGGCTATTTTCTTGATTACCTCATAAGGTGATTCCTCATTACCTACAACATGAACAAGATCTTGCTTTACTAGAGAGCCATTAAAAGCATCATATGACAAATGATTCATTTAAGCTTAAGGTACTTTAGCCACTCTTGGTAATTCACAAACACACATACTTGTGAACTATTAGAGACTACACAAGTCAAATGGCTAGCTAGTAAGGGTTAGGTACTAGTTACCAAGGTGAATATGAAGTTTGAAATAATTTCATTAATTTATCTTTGGGTCAACCATATAAGAAGAAACAATATGAATTGGTTGATAGCTTGAGTGAATATTTTCAGTTAACTTGCTCAAGCACCCCGAAGCATCATATCACCTTCAAGTACCTACAACACTCATCAAGCACAATTTGGTACCCAAACTATGTTGGGTCCGTCATGGTTAGTCACAAGAGACTTAGGCACCCAAATGACCTTTGTGCTAGCACTTGGTGAACCAATCACCTTTCTAGCACAAGTGTCATTTTTAGGTTTCCTAAGCATATTTGAATCAATTGATGAGTTGAGCTTAGGAGTGTTACCCATGGGACAATTTATGCTTAGGTGTCCCTTTCCTCTACAAGTGTAGCATAGGCGGCTCTTGTTCTTGTTAGCCTTCTTTTCTTGCATTTTGCTTGCTACCTTGTTGAAGAGCCTCTTTGTTGATGATGACAAACCTTCACTTTTCTTGATGGGACATGAGTCAATTTCATGTCCCTTCTCTTTGCATTCATAACACTTCCTCTTGCTCCTTCTTGTCTTGTTCTTTGGAAGTGTGGCTTGGTCATCAACTTTGTTGGAACACATAAAAGCATTATGTCCCATACCAAAGGACTTGACATGAGCCATCTTCTTCTTCTCTTGAATCTTGCTCATGGTCTTCTCTTCTTTCTTTAAGGTGCAGCCCTTCACATGGCGACCCTCTTTCTTGCACTTGAAGCAAGTGATGAGAGTCTTCTTTGGTTGATGCTGCACCTTGATGGCTTTGGGAGCTTTGTTGTTCTGTCTTGACCTTTTCATTATGAGCTTAGTTTGATCAGGAGACAGATTGGTAGCCTTCCCATTTTTGCGGGGCACGGCATTGTCGCCCTTGGGGTGCGGCACTGCCGCGGTCTGTGCAGGCTGAACTGTACCAAACTGCTCCCTCCTCTCAAACTGCACACATTCAAAGCCATTCACAATTTTCTTTCCAACATCTTGAGTTTTGTCATTCATGCACCATGCTGCTATAATTTCATTGAGCCTAGCAATCTCCTTTCTCATGACCTCCATATTAGCAAGGTTAGTGGCATAAATATTCAAATCGAGATTAAAGCATTTTTCACAACCTTGGCTAGTGGAGGGAGTAGAGGCATCCTTTGCCTTAGAGGGATTTGAGGTGCTTGTAACACCCTAGGTGTTAAGCATGCACTTAGTCTCATAAAACATTCATAAGCATCCTCATCAAGCATGGCATAAGCATCACATCCCATGAGCATAAACATAATTCAAAGTGTGATTTTATGTGCTTTATTTTATGAGAATTAAATATGTTACAAATATCATGCTTGCTTCTAAATTCTTGAATTGCCCAAATTAAGTTGAAATGAGTGTTAGAATATTTAAGAGTAATTTTGTGATATTTTTGGAGCTATAGAAATTGAGAAATTGATTTTATACTAAATTTCCTAAAATAGATTTATTTAAAAACCTATAACTAGTTTTGAGTTGTATTTCAAAATCTAATTGGAATTTGTGAATTCGACTTAAAGCAAAGTTGTAGGGTTTTTGTTTAAGAACAATCTTTATTTTGGGGCAAAAGGTGAAAATGATTTTAAAGTGGTCTAAATGAATTTAGAAAAAGTTAAAAAAAAAGAAATTCAAAAAAAATAGAAAAGGGAAAAGGAGGGCGCTAGCAGGCCGCGGCCTCACTTCTGGCCCGCTGGCCGAAGCCAGCCCAGCCCGCCCGCGCTCTCCCCTTCCCCGTGCCAGCGCCCGCGCCGTGCCCGCGCGCCGTGGCACGCCGGCAGAGCCTCGCCACCGCGTGGCGAGCATGCGGCAGCCTCGATGCGCCCTGGTTGGCCACTAGGAGCGCCCGGCCGCGTCCGCCGCTGCCCCCGCTGCCATTTGCGCTCCTCCACTCGCGCTCTCGCCCTCCGCTCGCTCACGCGCAGCCGCTGCCGCTCCGCCGCGTGCCATCGTCGCCGACGACGTGGAGCTCCTCTCCCGGCCAGCTCTGGCCTTCTTCTTCCTTTCCGCGACCACCAACCGCTCCGCCTCGTCCTTTCACATCGCGTGCTCGCGTTCAACCGCGCTCGGTGAGTCCTGCGTGCCCGGGAGAGCTCACCGGAGTGAGTCGGGACTCCGGCGACCTCTCGGTCCTCGCGGTTCTCCCCCTCCACCCCGCCATTTCTTACGCTTTTTGATGCGTTAGCTTCGCCTCGGCCTCGCGCACCTATTCCGTCCGTGAGCGCGCGCTCTACCGCCGTGTGGTGGCCGGACCGCGGCGAGCCGTGCCGCCGTTCCGCCATGGCCGGTGGCGAGCTTGCTCCGGTTCGTTTTAGGCCGTGCAAGTAGGTTCGCTGGATTCGTCTTGACCCGTAGAACGCGTAGAGCCCCTCGGTTCGCCGAGAGAGGCCACCGGCGGTGAGCTCCGGCTCGCCGGAGTCGCCCCCTCTCTGCGTTCTGGCCAGCGGGCCCGGCTGGCAGGCGGATCCGCTCGTCAGTGGCCGCGGGTGCACTGCACCGGGTGCACCTAGCCGGTTCCGGGGGTGGATTTGAATTGATTTTCAGAAAATGTTTTCCAAAAAATGGTTTAAATCTTATAAAATCCATATCTTGAGTTCTACAGCTCCAAAATTTATGAAATAAAGTTTGATGAACTCTATAATTCCAGATCCCCTGTTTGATGTAGTTGCATGTCATGTTTGAACAACTTTTCTGTACAAATATATTTAATTCATGTTTTTGCTAAAAATTGGAAAACGCATAGTAATTAAAATATAGCTCAGAAAAATGTGGAACTTGTTTTGTTGGCTCTGCATGGGTGATTAGTCTCTGGGAAAATTATGTCACACATTATTTGCTGTATGAATTAATTTATGCTGATTTAAATGCTTGCATGGCAGTGGTTTATGATTTTTAATAAATAATTGGATCATGCAATTAATCTAGAAATTTTTGTGAGTGTTTCTTATGATAATAAGTAACTTATAAAAATATGAAATCTGCTGTTTGACACTTATACCACAGTAGAGTATTTATACTTGCTTTTATGAATTAATCTTATGACTTTTGTAGCTCAAAATAAGTGTCCAAATATTATGAAAAATTTATGATAGACTTTATGTTTGACTGGTAGTCTACTGTAATTTTTGTGGAATTTATTGATAAACAGAAATGTATGCTATTTGGTAGGCCTAAAAATGGATAAAGAAATTATGAATTGTTATACATAAGTTAAGTAAAATAAAAGGGGTTTGGTGTATCTTTGAAGCATCTTGTCAGTTGTTGGTTACACTTGAGGACAATTTGTAGAAGAGAGGAAATAGATGCTTAGTGTAATTGCATGTTCTTGGATGATGTTGACTACCTTGTAAAAATGACCACCTAAATCATCTATACATCATGTCATGGTCATTTGGTATCCTCTCGTATGCGCATTGCACCCCAGGCATCTCGCATTCCACTCATGAGCACACTTGCATCATACAGGCTCGCAGGAGAACGAGGTGGGACCTGAGGAGCAAGAGGAGAACCTAGAGCAGGAACCTCTAGGAGGACCGGAGCCCGGAGAAGAGCTGCAGGAGTGCCCGGATCACAAGCCGAGCACGTTTGAGAAAGGCAAGCCCAGGAGCATTCTAAGTCTCCCTATTCTTGCTAACTTAAATAATATATTATGCTTGTTCTACTATGTTGCATTTAAGTGATAGGAATTGCTTGATACCGTTGATGTATATGTAAACCTTGATATATCTACCTTGTCCTATGTAGATAGGCACAGAGTCTATGCTTAGCTTGCCTAGTCCGGTAGAACTTGGGTGATTTCCTGTCACCTGCGAGATATAGGTGGATACCTGATTGATTAAGTGGTGATTGCTTTGGTAGAGAATAACCAAGTGTGGAATGGAATTTGAGACCGGGCAGGGTCTTATGGTGGGTTGACTGTAGTGCCCCTGCCTGTGTCGATTAAGGACCGAACGTTGACGGCCCTCTTGTCATGTTGAACGCATGCCCAACACTTAGCTGGAAGGATAAGTCGTTCCGACCGCGAAGCCTGAACACTATCCGGGCCGGGAGTCGAGCCGCCATTCGCTGTATTGGTGATGGTTGTGGAGAACGACAAGGGCGCGACGCGCAACCTTGGTATACCTTGGATACCTCGGGAGCCGCAACGGTCCTCGGGTACTGGCGGTGCCTGCCGAACCCGCGAATTGGTCCTGGATAGTGTAACACGGTGATCTGTAGCTTACTTGATCAGTGAGTGTGGTTTGTGTGGGGAATAACTCGCCAGCTGGTTAGAAATTGATTCGAATCGCCATCGCTCCTGGACTGTGAGCACTTGACATGAGCTTCGTCCTCGTAGTAAGGACTATGGAACACTTGGGTTATATGATAAATAATTGCATGAATGCTATGATGAGGTACCATCATATTATTACATTGTTTGCCATAGTGCAGGTGCAAACCTAGATAATAGGTAATGATACTTTCAACTTGAGCTAATTAAAAGAAGAAGGATTCCTTTAGGATATGTTAATAGAATAGTGCTTTTATGCAAAAAGTCATCAGCTACCCCCACTATATAGCCTGCATGATCCTTGAAGAGTCTTTATTTTTGGTTTATGACGAGTAAGTCTAGCTGAGTACATTCTCGTACTCAGGGTTCTATTCCTATGTTGTTTTGCAGATGGTCAAATGTACTATGGTTATTGCATCCTCTGCTTGTACCTAGCAATGGGCGATGACTAGACCAAGGGCGATGGTCACTCTACCTCCTCTTTTGCTTTTGTGGGAATGACTGAACTATGGCACTGTATCAGACTAAGTATGTGTGTGTTATTTTCGAACTATGAAGCTTCCGCTACTTGAAAACTTGGTTTGTAATAATTTTAAGAACTCCGATGTATTTTATGAATGTTGTAAACTGGATGTAATTGTGAATGGTGACCGCTAAACTTATTACGATCTTGGCTGTATGTACGATATGTGGTTTGAAATCCTTCGAGATTTCACGGACTACCGGGATTATATGGGTTTAAGCTCGATGGTTCGACTGTGTAAATGGTCACTATTAAGCTTAATCTCTTATAATTTGGGCGGTTCTGTTACAGCTGGTATCGGAGCAAGGTTTGGCGAGTTACTGTTCATAAGTACGTTCTAAACTAAATTTAAACCGATTTAATAAAAGATTTTTATTAATTAATGATAATCAAGGTGTCAAACTAAGTTTTTGGAAAACTATCTAGTGTGCCATGGTCATATCCTCTATGCGCAGTTAAGGACTCTAAGGTGGCTAGTTAAGTACTGACTTGGGGGGAATTATGCATCATATTTCTGTTTCGTCGCTCATACGGCGTGCAATAGTATGAGTACCATTCATTTGAGTGGTAATGTATGGATCAATTTTTCCATCTACACCTTGGTAAGTGGGAGCTGTGAGAGCATGATCGGATACACTGCCGATCTAGGGGAGTGTTGTTAGGTGCTGTGTCATGCACCCATGTTTGGTGTGCTTGGGAACAGTACCGCATGTTGGGAGATTCTGTCCTGAGAGGCGATGCCGTCACTAGGGCGATGATGTGGGTAGTAACATGTCATATGCATGGACGGGGTGTCTGTGTATGTGGGGTGTATAGCTTTAAATTCTTGTTCTGCATGTTCATACTGTGGTTGGGCTGAAATGAGTTTTCTGCAGGTACACTAACCACGTTCCCGCCTAGCACGCTAGTTACGTTATAAGAGAACGTTGTGTGCCACCGCATATACCGATTATTGTTAACCTTTGTTTCTAAGTTTGTGAGATCGTAAGTCCGTGCATGCATCATGTTCATTTCATATCATTGTTTACTTTCTCCCCTTAATTGACCCTGTCCCAATTCTAAATAAGATAATTAAAGATAATCCTCAATCTTACCCCAGGTATTCCATTTGCAGCAGATGGCACGCACTAGGCTCACCACTCGCAAGTCCACCGGTGGGCGGGCCCCTCGCCATCCGTTGGCAGCTAGGAGCTCGCGTCATAAGAGCAAGTTCCTGGAGGAGTTTGGGATGCCCACCTTGCTTTGGAGGGTGCTCAGTTCGATGGGGTATCCCGAAGGAAGGGAACCTCACTACTATTGGGACAAGGAGCAGCTTGGTGACGGGACCCTGGTGGGGATCGAGGCAGTGGTCCCTACCATTGGAGGTGACCCCACCTGGGGCGGCTGGGTGTACGAGTCCCGAGGTACCACGCCTTTCCACGGTGCCAGCAGGGCAGCTTTCGCAGTTCTGAGGGACCTCATGGAGAGGTTTCCACAGGAGCTGCCCCACGCCTTCGCTAGGGTGTTTCCCTGGGGTGACCCCTACACTTCGGTGTGGGATCAGTCCGAGGTGAACGCTCTAGAGAGGAGTACGGATGAGGACCAGCACAGTGACAGCGCAACTATGAGTGCTATGTACGCCTTGATGAAGACCTATGGGGGCCTAGAGCATTGTTTGGGGAGCTTGTCCGGGTCTCTTCTCACAGTCCAGGATGAGAAGCGCCAGCTGCAGTGTGAGTTCGACACTGAGGTTGAGAGGTTGCAGGCAGAGTTGGCTCGTGTGACCCGCGAGAGGGATCAGGCGGACCAAAAGAGCAGTGAGCTGAGTCAGGACCTGCTTGCAGTTAGGGAGCAGAGAGACAGGGTGACTACTGCTCACAGGAACTGCGAGCGCATGCTAGTTCATGTGCTTGGTCAGAGGAATGAAGCCTGGCACGAGGAGGACACCCTGAGGGCCCGACAGCTAGAGCTTGAACAGCAGCTAGCTAATGCTGAGGAGTACAATGAGAACTTGCATGAGGAGATCCACCATCTGCATAACCAGCTCCACCCTCACCACCTGCCTGGAGCAGCTGAGCTAGACTCTGAGGACGAGATGGATGAGGATCCAGAGATAGAGGCAGCTGCTAGTGGAGATGAGGACGAGGAGGGCTCCGGCATGGACAGTGACCATAGCGAGTAGATGCTAGGGCTCTAGAGCTAGTCCTTCTTCTTTTGTTGTTGATGTTGCATGGCATGTCTTGTACTTTTGGATCTGGGCTATGTAAAACTTTATGAGATGATGCTGAAAGTCTAGTGTATGTATGCTGGCAATTTTGGATGTATGTGAACCTTGTTGCTTGAATGTTACGTAATCTGTTAGTGATGTTGTATGCGGATGATGAATTGTTGTGCCTTTGTTTATTGTGCGAATTTATTTCCTCAGTAAATTCAGTACGGCATAATTCTACACATGTCTACCGTTGATGGCAACTCCTAATGATTGCTTATCATTGACACATGCAGATGGTGCAAACACGTGGCGGGGGTAACAGGAACCCCGGTCTTGGAGCAGGTACCTCCGGAGGTGGGGCTCGACGGAATGAGGACAGAGCACCATCACCGCCACCACCACCGCCTCCTCCGTACACTGCGGACGTGTTTTTCGCGTAGTTTCTGGGAAGCCAACGCAACATGGAGCAGATGCAGCGCAACATGGAAGAAGCCCTGCGTAATATCGCTGACAATACCCACCGTGGGGATAATCAGGGCAGGCGTGAAGCCAATCAGTATAGCTCTTTCAAGGACTTCATGGATACCAAGCCACCGGTCTTCAAGGAGGCCTTGGAACCGCTCGAGGCAGATGAGTGGATTAACACCGTGGAACAAAAGTTCCGTCTTCTCCTAATGACTGATGAACTTAAGGCTGAGTATGCAGCGCATCAGTTACATGGACCTGCTGGGATTTGGTGGTCGCATCACCGTACCACCTACCAAGAGGGAACCCCAATCACCTGGAACTGCTTCACCACCTCTTTCCGGGGAAATTACATTCCTCCGGGCGTGGTTGAAATGAAGGTTGGGGAGTTCATGAGGCTGTCTCAGGGAACGAAGTCTGTAAAGGAGTATCTACACGCATTTAACAATCTCGCTCGCTACGCCCCTGAGTTTGTGAACACGGAGGCAAGAAGATCGCTAGTTTCCAGAGAGGTTTGAGCCCAAAGATGCTGAAGACCATGGGTACAGGAACCTGGGCTACCTTCAATGCTTACATCAGTGACTGTCTGACCCAGGAGAACAATAACAACAACTATGGTGCATCCAAGTCTCGTAAGAGGGCTTTTGAAGCCGGGTCATCTCAGTCCAGGGCACCAATGGCAGGGCGACAGCAGTATCGTCCTCCTGCCCTAGGTGCTAGGTTCCAACCGCCGCAGAGAAGGAACACCGGGCATCCAACACAGCAGAAGCCGTACAAGGTGGCGATAGCTCCTGCCAAGCCAAAGGCAATTCAAGCTGCAGCACCTGCTGTCAACAATGCGACCAAGCGACCGTGCTACAACTGCCACAAGATGGGGCACTTTGCGAAGGAATGTCCCTACCCCAAGAGGGAGCAGACAACCTACCCAGCCCGTGTGCACCATACCTCGATAGAGGAGATCCCGGAAGGAGAACCGGTAACAGCTGGTATGTTTTCTGTCAACCAACATCTTGTAGTTGTTTTGTTTGATTCTGGATCATCGCATTCATTCATGAGCCAAGCATTTGCACAAAAGCATGACCAAACAGTTACAGATCTGGGTTATGGCTATCATATCAGTTCAGGAGGGGCAGATGTGTTGACAAATAGAGTGGTCCGAGGGGCAACCCTAGATATAAGTGACCGGGTGTTTCGAGTAAATCTGGTGGTCATGCCTGGATTATTTTTGGATGTTATCATGGGCATGAACTGGATGAAAGAGTGGAATGCTGTTATAGATACTGGGAAGAGGGTGTTATCGCTCAGAGAACCTCAGGCAGTGGATCTTTCCATGTACCTCTGCCCCGTCGCCTTGACTTTGCTAGCATCTCTTGTGCTACGCACATGGTTCCACTACCACAGATCCTAGTAGTCTGTGAGTTCCCTGATGTTTTCCTGAGGAATTACCAGGACTTCCTCCAAACAGGGAAGTAGAGTTCGCAATAGAGTTGATACCAGGTACAACACCGATATCTAGAAGGCCGTACCGGATGCCGCCAAACGAACTCGCTGAGTTGAAGAATCAACTGAAGGAATTGTTAGATAAAGGGTTCATCCGGCCAAGTTCGTCAGAATGGGGTTGTCCGGCGTTGTTTGTGAAAAAGAAGGATCAATCGTTGCGCATGTGCGTGGACTATCGTCCACTCAATGCGGTAACAATCAAGAATAAGTATCCCTTGCCAAGGATTGATATCCTGTTTGATCAGTTATCCAAGGCCAAAGTGTTTTCTAAGATAGATTTGAGGTCCGGGTATCACCAAATCAAGATCCGTTTGCAAGATATCCCGAAGACTGCTTTTTCCACCAGATATGGGTTGTATGAGTATCTTGTCATGTCCTTTGGGTTGACGAATGCTCCTGCATACTTCATGTATCTGATGAATTCAGTCTTTATGCCAGAATTAGATAAGTTTGTTGTGGTGTTTATCGATGATATTTTGGTTTATTCAGAAAATGAGCAAGATCACGCCGAGCATCTGAGAGTCGTGCTAACACGACTGCGAGAGCATCAGTTATATGCAAAGTTCAGCATGTGTGAGTTCTGGTTGAAGAAAGTTCCTTTCCTAGGGCACATTCTGTCTGAAGAAGGGATTGCTATGGATCCATCAAAAGTACAGGAAGTCATAGACTGGAAGGCACCAACTTCTGTCTCGGAAGTTCCAAGTTTTCTTGGTCTGCCCGGGTATTATCGTCGTTTCATACCCGACTTCTCCAAGATTGCTAAGCCAATGACCAGTTTGTTACAAAAGGATCATAAGTTTGTCTGGACGGAAGGGTGTGAACTAGCCTTCCGCACCTTGCGAAAGTTGCTAACCACCGCTCCCGTTCTAGCGCAACCCAATATCGAGAAGCCTTTCGATGTGTTTTGCGACGCATCGAAAAGTGGCTTGGGATGTGTGCTGATGCAAGACGGCAGAGTAATAGCTTACGCTTCAAGACAGTTGAGAAAACACGAAGTCAACTACCCAACTCATGACCTTGAGTTAGCAGCGGTAGTGCACGCTTTAAAGATCTGGAGGCACTATTTGCTGGGAAATAAGTGTCATATCTACAACGATCATAAAAGTCTGAAATACATCTTCACTCAGTCCGAGCTGAATATGAGACAACAAAGATGGTTGGAACTGATCAAGGATTATGATCTGGAGGTCCACTATCATCCAGGCAAGGCTAATGTGGTAGCAGATGCATTGAGTCGCAAACCGCACTATCAAGTGGTTCAACCGTTGTTTGAAGATGGTTTCAATCTCATGCATCCTGAAGTCTTATGTCACATACAGCTCAGTTGTTCACTTGAGAGTCAAGTCATCGAAGGTCAGAAAACAGACAAGGGTATTTTCCACATCAAAGAGAAGATCAAAGATGACCCAAAAACTCAGTTCCGAGTTGATGAGAAAGGGGTATTGTGGTTTCAACACCGGCTAGTAGTTCCGAAGAATCAAGAATTAAAGAATCGCATCATGGATGAAGCACATCTCTCCAAGCTTTCTATTCATCCTGGTAGTAGTAAGATGTATCAAGACCTAAGATCTCACTTTTGGTGGACTAAGATGAAGAAAGAGATAGCAGCGTATGTGGCCCGTTGTGACACGTGTTGCAGAGTCAAGGCTATACATATGAAACCTGCAGGTGTGTGACAACCGTTATCAGTTCCAGAGTGAAAATGGGAAGAGGTCAGCATGGATTTTATCACAGGGTTGCCGACAACACGAAAGGGAAATGACTCGATTTGGGTAATCATAGATCGATTGACCAAGTCGGCTCATTTCATTCCAGTTAAGAACACATACAGACCTCCTAAGTATGCTGATATATATATGGCTGAGATCGTCAAGTTACATGGCATTCCCAAGACCATCATATTAGATAGAGGACCACAGTTCACCGCTCACTTCTGGGAGCGAATGCATAAGAGTTTGGGGACCAGTCTGATAAGAAGCACGGCGTATCACCCCCAAACCTCGGGTCAAACGGAAAGACTCAATCAAGTACTAGAAGATATGCTGAGGGCTTGTGTGTTATCGTCCAAGGGATCATGGGAATCGTGGTTGCCATTGGCTGAGTTCTCATACAATAATAGCTATCAAGAGAGTATCAAGATGGCCCCGTTCGAAGCTTTGTATGGTCGAAGGTGCAGGACTCCATTAAACTGGGTTGAACCTGGTGAAAGGAGATACTATGGTATCGACTTCGTGAACGAGGCTGAGAAAAAGGTGCAAATCATACAGCAGCATATGCAGGCGGCACAATCGCGACAAAAGAGTTATGCTAATAAGAGAAGAAGGCCACTTGAATTCAATATAGGTGACTATGTGTACCTCAAGGTTACGCCAATGAAGAAAGTTCAACGTTTCCGAGTTCGAAGCAAGCTTGCACCCAGATATGTGGGACCATATCAGATACTAGAAAGAAAAGGCCCTGTGGCCTACAAGATTCAGCTACCTGAAGAGTTGAGTTCAATCTTCCCAGTCTTCCATGTGTCGCAACTACGAAAATGTTTGAAGGTACCCGAGCAGAGGGTTGAACCCCGAGGAATCAAAATAAAAGCCGACTTGGAGTATAAGGAACAGCTAGTGGGTATCATAGATACCAAAGAGCGAGTAACCCGGAACAAAGTTGTCAAAACATATAAGGTGGTGTGGAGTCATCATGATGATAGGGATGCTACCTGGAAAACCGAGGATTACCTAAAAACAGTTTACCCAAAGTTTCATAAGAAATGGTTAGTAACCCAAATCTCGGGACGAGATTTCCCTAAGGGGGGAAGGGCTGTAACACCCTAGATGTTAAGCATGCACTTAGTCTCATAAAACATTCATAAGCATCCTCATCAAGCATGGCATAAGCATCACATCCCATGAGCACAAACATAATTCAAAGTGTGATTTTATGTGCTTTATTTTATGAGAATTAAATATGTTACAAATATCATGCTTGCTTCTAAATTCTTGAATTGCCCAAATTAAGTTGAAATGAGTGTTAGAATATTTAAGAGTAATTTTGTGATATTTTTGGAGCTATAGAAATTGAGAAATTGATTTTATACTAAATTTCCCAAAATAGATTTATTTAAAAACCTATAACTAGTTTTGAGTTGTATTTCAAAATCTAATTGGAATTTGTGAATTCGACTTAAAGCAAAGTTGTAGGGTTTTTGTTTTAGAACAATCTTTATTTTGGGGGAAAAGGTGAAAATGATTTTAAAGTGGTCCAAATGAATTTAGAAAGAGTTTGAAAAAAAGAAATTCAAAAAAAAAGAAAAGGGAAAGGGGGCGCTAGCAGCCGCGGCCTCACTTCTGGCCCGCTGGCCGAAGCCGGCCCAGCCCGCCCGCGCTCTCCCCTTCCCCGCGCCAGCGCCCGCGCAGTGCCCGCGCGCGGACGGCCGCGCCGTGCCGTCGTGGCGCGCCGGCAAAGCCTGGCCGCCACGTGGCGAGCATGCGGCAGCCTGAACGCGCTCTGGTCGGCCACTAGGAGCGCCCGGCCGCGTCCGCCGCTGCCCCCGCTGCCATTTGCGCTCCTCCACTCGCGCTCTCGCCCTCCGCTCGCTTGCGCGCAGCAGCTGCCGCTCCGCCGCGCGCCATCGTCGCCGACGACGTGGAGCTCCTGTCCCGGCCAGCTCCGGCCTTCTTCCTTTCCGCGACCACCAACCTCTCCGCCTCGTCCTTTCGCATCGCGTGCTCGCGTTCAACCGCGCTCGGTGAGTCCCGCGCGCCCAGGAGAGCTCACCGGAGTGAGTCGGGACTCCGGCGACCTCTCGGTCCTCGCGGTTCTCCCCTCCACCCCGCCATTTCTTGCGCTTTTTGATGCGTTAGCTTCACCTCGGCCTCGCGCACCTATTCCGGCCGTGAGCGCGCGCTCTACTGCCGTGTGGTGGCCGGACCGCGGCGAGCCGTGCCGCTGTTCTGCCATGGCCGATGGCGAGCTTGCTCCGGTTCGTTTTAGGCCGCGCATGTAGGTTCGCTGGGTTCGCCTTGACCCGTAGAACGCGTAGAGCCCCTCGGTTCGCCGAGAGAGGCCACTGGCGGTGAGCTTCGGCTCGCCGGAGTCGCCCCCTCTCTGCGTTCTGGCAGGCGGGTCCGCTCGTCAGTGGCCGCGGGTGCACTGCACCGGGTGCACCTAGCCGGTTCCGGGGGTGGATTTGAATTGATTTTCAGAAAATGTTTTCCAGAAAATGGTTTAAATCTTGTAAAATCCATATCTTGAATTCTACAGCTCCAAAATTTGTGAAATAAAGTTTGATGAACTCTATAATTCCAGATCCACAGTTTGGTGTAGTTGCATGTCTTGTTTGAACAACTTTTCTGTACAAATATATTTAATCCATGTTTTTGCTGAAAATTGGAAAATGCATAGTAATTAAAATATAGCTCAGAAAAACGTGGAACATGTTTTGTTGGCTCTGCATGGGTGATTAGTCTCTGGGAAAATTATGTCACACATTATTTCCTGTATGAATTAATTTATGTTGATTTAAATGCTTGCATGGCAGTGGTTTATGATTTTTAATAAATAATTGGATTATGCAATTTATCTGGAAATTTTTGTGACTGTTTCTTATGATAATAAGTAACTTATAAAAATATGAAATCTGCTGTTTGACATTTATACCACAGTAGAGTATTTATACTTGCTTTTATGAATTAATCTTGTGATTTTTGTAGCTCAAAATAAGTGTCCAAATATTATGAAAAATTTACGTAGACTTTATGTTTGATTGGTAGTCTACTGTAATTTTTGTGGAATTTATTGATAAACAGAAATGTATGCTATTTGGTAGGCCTAAAAATGGATAAAAAAATTATGAATTGTTATACATAAGTTAAGTAAAATAAAAGGGGTTTGGTGTATCTTTGAAGCATCTTGTCAGTTGCTGGTTACACTTGAGGACAATTTGTAGAAGAGAGGAAATAGATGCTTAGTGTAATTGCATGTTCTTGGATGATGTTGACTACCTTGTAAAAATGACCACCTAAATCATCTATGCATCATGTCATGGCCATTTGGTATCCTCTCGTATGCGCATTGCACCCCGGGCATCTCGCATTCCACTCATGAGCACACTTGCATCATACAGGCTCGCAGGAGAATGAGGTGGGACTCGAGGAGCAAGAGGAGAACCAGGAGCAGGAACCTCTGGGAGGACCAGAGCCCGGAGAAGAGCTGCAGGAGTGCCCGGATCACAAGCCGAGCACGTTTGAGAAAGGCAAGCCCAGGAGCATTCTAAGTCTCCCTATTCTCGCTAACTTAAATAATATATTATGCTTGTTCTACTATGTTGCATTTAAGTGATAGGAATTGCTTGATACCGTTGATGCATATGTACTCCTTTATATCACCATTTGTTTATCTACCTTGTCCTATGTAGATAGGCACGGAGTCTGTGCTTAGCTTGCCTAGTCCGGTAGAAGTCGGGTGATTTCCTGTCACCTGCGAGATATAGGTGGATACCTGCTTGATTAAGCGGTGATTGCTTTGGTAGAGAATAACCAAGTGTGGAATGGAATTTGAGACCGGGCTGGGTCTTATGGTGGGTTGACTGTAGTGCCCCTGCCTGTGTCGATTAAGGACCGAACGTTGACGGCCCTCTTGTCATGTTGAACGCATGCCCAACACTTAGCAGGAAGGATAAGTCGTTCCGACCGCGAAGCCTGAACACTATCCGGGCCGGGAGTCGAGCCGCCATGCGCTGTATTGGTGATGGTTGAGGAGAACGACGAGGGCGCGACGCGCAACCTTGGTATACCTTGGATACCTCGGTCGCCGGAACGGTCCTCGGGTACTGGCGGTGCCTGCCGAACCCACAAATTGGTCCTGGATAGTGTAACACGGTGATCTGTAGCTCACTTGATCAGTGAGTGTGGTTTGTGTGGGGAATAACTCGCCAGCTGGTTAGAAGTTGATTCGAATCGCCATCGCTCCTGGACTGTGAGCACTTGACATGAGCTTCGTCCTCGTAGTAAGGACTATGGAACACTTGGGTTATATGATAAATAATTGCATGAATGCTATGATGAGGTACCATCATATTATTACATTGTTTGCCATAGTGCAGGTGCAAACCTAGATAATAGGTAATGATACTTTCAACTTGAGCTATTTAAAAGAAGAAGGATTCCTTTAGGATATGTTAATAGAATAGTGCTTTTATGCAAAAAGTCATCAGCTACCCCCACTATATAGCCTGCATGATCCTTGAAGAGTCTTTATTTTTGGTTTATGACGGGTAAGTCTAGCTGAGTACATTCTCATACTCAGGGTTCTATTCCCATATTGTTTTGCAGATGGTCAAATGTACTATGGTTATTGCATCCTCTGCTTGTACCCAGCAATGGGCGATGACTAGACCAAGGGCGATGGTCACTCTACCTCCTCTTTTGCTTTTGTGGGAATGACTGAACTATGGCACTGTATCAGACTAAGTATGTGTGTGTTATTTTTGAACTATGAAGCTTCCACTACTTGAGAACTTGGTTTGTAATAATTTTAAGAACTCCGATGTATTTTATGAATGTTGTAAACTGGATGTAATTGTGAATGGTGACCGCTAAACTTATTACGATCTTGGCTGTATGTACGATATGTGGTTTGAAATCCTTCGAGATTTCACGGACTACCGGGATTATATGGGTTTAAGCTCGATGGTTCGACTGTGTAAATGGTCACTATTAAGCTTAATCTCTTATAATTTGGACGGTTCTGTTACAGTGCTCTCCCAAAGAAGACTATATTGCAACTCAAGCTCTTTGTGCTTTTCATCTAAGTCACAATACTTTTGGTTGAGTGCAACATTTGTCTTCTTTGTGAGAGCATGGTCATCTTGCTCTTTAGCCAAAGCCTTGTGCAAGGAGGTCACCTCACTTCTCTCTAATGCAAGAGCTTCCTTACAAGCAATATAAATATTTTCTTGTGCAATAAGATCATCATCTCTAGTTGCTAGTTCAGCGGGAATGCCCTCTAAATCCTCCATTAGTTTAGAGATGAAGAGTTTGGTCTTAGGATTCAAATTTTTAATTATGTCATCAATCTCTTCATCACTAGATTCATCATCACTAGAGCTATCACTAAGATCACTACTAGAGATGTCACTAGGAGGTGAAGGAGGTTTGGCTTTTGATTTTACCTTCTCACCTTTTGCCATGAGACACATAGGAGAAGTGGCATGGAGAGTTGAGCTTGTAGGTGAGGTGGATTCTTCATTTGGCCTTCACCGATCACAAGCTTCTCCTTCCTTCAAAATGTTAGAACAACAAGAACTAGAGGAAGTAGAAGTACCACATGTAAAAGCTTTGTTCTCACCAACTATTTCATTACCATCAATTAAGTCATGTGTTGGTGAGGAAGTGGATGTGGTATGATCCATTAGGCCTTTTGGGAGAATCACTTGAGGCTCATTATTTATTGGTGAAGTTGAGCACTCCTCAAGTGGTTTCTCCAATGACAGCAACTTTCTATTACATTTGGAGCTGCCATATTTTTCATTGAGCATGGTCCAAATGATATGAGCATCATCAAGTGGTTCACCTTCTCTAAATATAATGGCATCAAGAACATCTTCACTCAAAGCACTAAATAAGACATTAGTAGCTTGAGCATTGTATTGTAAGCATTTCACTTCCTCTCTAGATAGATAGTCCAAATCATCAATAGGAGGTGAAATACTTACATCTACAATCTGCTCTATTTGAGGACCCATGGCCCTAAAAATATCAAGCATACAAGCAGACGAAGATGTATAATTTGAGCCATCTAAAAGTAAAAGTTCTAGAGATACCTCCTCACTTGTCGACATCGTCTCTCAAGGCGGTTAAGCCTGAAATTGAGAGCCTTGCTTTGATACCAATTGAAATGACCTTGATGTCGCCTAGGAGGCTTAGAGGGGGGGGGTGAATAGGCCTACAAAAATTCAGCTCAAACTGAAATTAATACTCACGGCGGCACTGCCTCCCTTTGAGGGCGGCACTGCCTTCCTGCAACCGTGTGTCCAAATGAGCCCAAACTTGGTGAAGAAGTACTAGAGGTATCCAGTGACAAATCTGCAAAGTTTCAACACAAAACTCTATCAGATTAGAGGGCAGCACTGCCGGCCTGCGTAGGAGAAACTTAGCACAATTCAAAATTCAACCAAGGAAATTTAGATCAGGTAAATTTCCTAGCTTCCTGCAAGTATGTTAGTCACTGAATAACAATTATATGCAGCAGAACAAGTACCACCAAGTAGATCGGCCACAAACCCGACAATCACCTCAACAACAATATTGCAAGAATATAAATCAGCACACAATGTTTATCCCGTGGTTCGGCGTCGCCACTAAGGGTGGCCAAAGTCCACGTTGTTGAGGTGCCCACACAAGGACCGGCTTGCCACCAAGGCTTGCCCTTCCCTCGTTCTCGAAACAAGAGTGTTACCTCTTGAAGGAGGGATGATTTCACTAGCTGCAATAGAGTCTTACAAACTGTCCCGCTCCTCACCACAAGCACGGGAGCTCGCTGGGCGACGCCTAGCCGTCTAGGAGGCTTCACCTCCAAGAGTAACAAATGCACATCAAAGATCGACGAAGCTCAGCAAGTGCTCATAGTTTGGATTGCTCTAATATGCTCTCTAACACTTAATCACACAGCCCCAACACTAAATTATGCACTAACCACAATACTCTCACAAAAAGAGGGTTGGGGAGAGGCTTTGCAAAGGTTAGGAAGGTCTGGAGCATCAGTAGCACGACCAGAAGCAGTGGGATGGGTATATATACTCATCCCAGTCAAACTAGCCATTAGGATTCGAAAACTAGCCGTTGTGACTGTACAGGGGCGGCACTGCCGCCCATCAAGTGCGGCACTGCCGCCCTTGTAAAAACAGCAGAGGTCACCTTACGGAAAAAGCCATAACTTTTTACTCCGAACTCCGTTTGCAGTGATCTTAGACTTTTCGGAAAGCTTATTTCGAGGGCTATCTAACCCTACAGAGAACAAGCTCCAAGATCAACTTGTGCAGGTGCAGTGCTAAGTGTTTTCTCTCATGTTAGCACTTGGGTTCGGTTAGTTTGAGCACTTGAGACTTGTCTATCATTCGTATTGCATCCCCCTTGATAGTACGGCATACCTATACTCAAGAACAAGATAATATAACTAATTTAACCACTTGAGTCTTCAATGTCTTCATATGTCATTTCTTCTCAATATTACTCTATAAAGGGTTGCAGTCAACTTTGTCTCCGTTTCTTGAGCAAACACACCTTGAGCATGTGACTTGACCCATTTCAACACATATGAGTTCACCTCCCTGGTTTCAAGTCACTTCTACTAAAGATTTGATCCTCAACACAATATGAGTCCTCATAGCTTGATTAGTTCCTCGACTCAATGCAAGTACTCTCTTCTTCACCTTAGCCATGGTACCTCGGTCCTTAAGCCATCGCTTATCCCTTCACCTCCGCTTAGTCCCTCGAAGCCCTTTCCTTGCTATCTTCACCTTATCAAGCCATACTCAAGTCATATCACATTAAGTATCCATTGAATAATCATTTCTTCAATATTGTGATCCTAGCTTGAATATCTTCTAGATATAAATATTGAGATCAATCAAGCTTCAGTTTGACTCACATAGAGACATATATGGATTAGCATCAATATGGTCAAGCCAATTCACAGTTCCTTATATCCTCTCTATTTTGGCTTGACACTCAATACTCACTTCAATCTTGATCTTCATACTTCTAGCTTGATCAAACCTAGTTCACTATCAAGCTCTTCTTGTTCAGGAAAAGCAAGTCATTGTAGAGACAATTCCAAGAACATCAACTCAGTCTCTTTTGCCATTTGTCAAATATGCTTGCTTTCTCATGATGTTATGATATCCCATAGCATATAAGCCATTCCATAGATTTTATTTGCATTGTTGTCTTTTGCTTGACCTAGATTGTTTCCATAATCCTCTAGTACAACAATACACAATTTGGCCTTCATTTCAACACTATGTGGCATATCATCAAGTTTGCATGCTTGTTGAGCCTTGAACATACTTGTTAATACACAATCCACAAGTATGTGCAATAGACTCAATATCCTGTTCAACACTTAGCAAACTTATTAGACCTTTAATCATGTTGTCATTCAATTCACCAAAACCCACAAAGGGCTAGATGCACTTTCAAAAATCATGACCGCTTGCTGTCAAATCACCTGCGCAATCCCTTGATTAACGTGCGAACAGTTACCATATCCACCTGAACACCCTCATATTTCACGAATGCGGCAAAGAGATAAGTCAGATTTGCCCCTGCCCGTTTTGTCCTATAAATACTTCTTTCTCCGGTACACTTTCTCCATCTTGTCATTCTACAGCCTCAAATCCACCTTCCTAGTGGCAGCATTGCCTGAGAACTCCAAGAACTCCAGCAAGGGCCTCCTCCACCAATCTTCCAAGTCTTCGATCTTTCCTCTTCTTTGGGAAGAAATGGCCATCAACTTCATCGTTCCTGAGGTCAGCCCACCATCCTTCTTTTATACTTTTACTGTACTCCTATTCATCTGCAAATCTATTTACTGAGTACCTTTTTCTTCTTTTCTTTTTCTTTGTTTCCTTCTGTTCCTTCATTTTCCAAACCCTTTAGGAGTTGGCCGATAAGATCGTGATTTCTACCGATCAACCTCACTTCCAGTGCCTCGGTCCACTAGGAAACCTAGATCCCACTGATCTGATAAATGCAGAAACAAATAGTCCCCTTTAGAGCCGAGAACTTCTCTCTAGATCTATGGAAAGACACTTTCCGTTCCTGGCCCAGCCCTACCAAGGGATGGAAGGATTGGTTTCTTAGAATCGGCAACTCAAACGAAGTCCAATGTGGTGAACGGAAATTGGACCAGTGCATTAGGTTATCCATTGTCGATATGGAGAGGAATGAATCCCTGTTGATAGCTGCTTCATATTTTTGGTATGATACCCTCAATGCTTTTGTATTCGGCCATGGTCCTGCATCTCCCACTTTAGCCAATGTGCTGATGCTTACTGGTTTGGACATATCATCAGCCGATGATAACCACCTTTATGACCGCAAACCTGAGCGCAAAGTAGAAACCCGCAACATAGGCGGTTGGTCGGGATACATCCAGAAATACCGAAAAACAGGCTAGATAAGTTTGTCTTCTGTGGCCGATCGGTAGGACCAACCTCTGTCTATCTATCGGCAGCAGAAAGACTGGCCGATGGCGGCTGATTTCCTCTTGGCTGATATTTGCTTGGCTCTGTCTATCACCTTCTCCATCAGGTGGCTAAGAAACTCCTACTAGGCCAACCCATCGGCAACTTAGGGGGACCCTGGTGGTTTATCAACATGTGGCTTAATGTCCACATGCACAAGCGCCTTGAATTCAACCTTTTTGCACAACGCTTCCCCAGAGATATAGCCGAAGATCATGAGCTGGATGAGGAAGAATCGGCAACTCGCCCCCCTCTAAACTATGGTGAAGCTGCCATAGTTCTACCTGGTACCGGTGGTAATGAAGATCAGATTAGCCGATTCTTTCAGACTCTTTATGAGGGTCTGGCCAAAGAACAGTGGGCATGGATGCCTTATGAGGATCCAAATACCAGACTTCCCCTGACTTTCCATCCCTTTGACAATGCTCTCAACAAGGACCATGATCTGATGATGGCAATCATCACTCCGAGAGCTATACTAGTGAACTTCTTTGGTAGTGGGAAAGCTTCCAATCTCACCTACGAGTTCTACAATCCATCGGCATTGGCCCGTCAATTGGCCTTTGGACAGCTGCCGATTGCGCTCTGCTATGCCGATGTGGTGAAACCGAGGGAAATCATCACCAGTGGTCTTGAGTGGATCAGAATAGCTCAGCTTCCACCAAATGCCAATACATCAGATATCGACTTATCGGCTTGGATCCCAGCTCTCTTCATCACCCAGGCGTACAAACAATGGTGCGCAGAGTGGAAAGAGCATTTGTTCTGCAGATCGGCTCTCACATCCCGCGGTATGATCGACTCCGCGTACAAGGTCCCTGAGAACACTGTAAGTCTTCAACCGATGCCTCAATCCTATTACTTTTGCTTTTATCGGCAGCTTACTTCCTCTATTTTACACAGGTCGATGTTACACCACCGTCAGTCAGCAGAAGTGGTAAGCCGATCGAACTCCTCCCATCGGGCCTGATCTCTTTGATCGGCAATAAAGCTCCAAGTTTGGTGGCTCTAATGCACCGGGGTGTGCGTTTCAAGAAAATCACCACCAAGCGGGCCAAGACATCTCCATCGGTCGCTGCTACTACTTTGGCGCAAGCTTTCAAGGTAGAAAATTTTTGCTTCTTCAATTTATACCGATTCCATTCTATACTTACACAGCCTTTTCAGGATACATCGGCTGCCACGGGAACTATCGGTAACTTTCACTGTTTCGACCAAAATTCCATCAATACTCTGTTACACTTGTACTTATGAAACCTTTATTGTTGTATCAGCAAACTAGCAAATCGGCAAAGACCAGAAGTACCAAGTCAAGTGCCGATGCCCCCCGAGCTAGTCAAGGTAAGAGAAAGGGTCCCAAGAGTACCTAATCGCAAGCAAAGTGTCAGAGGACAGCATCACCTCCTCCTCCTGCTCCAGGGTCACCGATTCATGTGGAATCATCCCCTTCTTCACCAGAGGCTCAGACACAACAAGCACCATCTCCACCTCAGCCACAAGAGGTACCTCAGCCAGAAGAAATATCAGCCGATGTACTTGAACAGACCGCCGATCCAGTGGGATCAATCATATCATCGGTAGTCTCTTCAATCCAGACAAGCACTACACCCCCTCAAGGTAAGGTTCTGTTCATAAGATTATTCGCCGATGGATTTTTTCTTTTTCTAACTTGTAACTCATTATCATATATTTTCTAGGTGGCATTATTCCATCGGCATCTCCAGCCAGTCAACCTGTAGTACCATCGGCCTCAGCTAGCCAGAGGCGAGAAATTGCCCTGAAACAAGTAAGTTATTTTCTTTTCCAGGAACAAGACTCTCCAGATAGCTTGTTCTCTTTTGCTATTGAAATTTCTGATGGTGAAGGCGAGGAAGCAAGCTATTCTCAAGCAGTAGGGATTTCATCAGCAGAAATCAGAGCTAAACTGGAGGATCTGCTGGCCCTGCTTCATCAGGATATAGCCCAACTGGTTGATGACTCTGATCCAGCTAAGGCTTTGGTTAGGGCTCTCAGAGGCCAAATCCCCGCCGATGCCGAGGAGATCCTCTTCAAGGCTGCACACTTGGAGAGTCGCCAGCTCCAGTACCAAAGGGCCACCCAGCGCCTTGCCGATAGAGCCACTCATGCCTAGCTCTCAGAAGAGGTAATGAAAGTGAAGCACCTTGCCGATGAGAAACACAAGAGCATCGGCATTCTAAAATCCTTAGGAGATACGCTGAAACAAAAGATCTTCGACCTATCGACAAAAAGGGAAGCCCAATTGGTAGAGCTTAAACAAGTAGAAGAGGCTCTGTCCCAATCTCAACAGGAAGAAAGTCAGCTGCCCAAAACAATCAAGACCCTCGAACAAGAGCGAAACGTCCAAGCTCGCAAGGCACTGTAGATGAAGAAGAAGCTGAAACCAGTGAAAGGCTCTGCCGATGAGGACATCAAGGAGATAGAAGAAGCCGATCAAATCCGTCTGCGCGCTATATCGACCATTCAAGCCCTGCTGAATGTATGAACTCTTCATCGGCGATGTACTTTGTTCTTTCCTTAAAAACTACTGATTATTTCGGTCTAGCCGATAGGACTGTTATCGGCATCTTTTGAAACATTGTATTCAGTCCAAGATACACTTTAATCCAGCTGATAGGAGTGTTGTCGGCACTTGAACTTTTTATGCATCGACCCTTATGCTTGGGTAATATTTCTTCAGATATTTTCTGTTCAAAGCTCTGGGAAATTCAACTCCTTCGAGAGTCTCCAAAATATAAGCATTACCAGGAGCAGACCGATTTATCCGATAAGGACCTTCCCAATTAAGAGACCACTTGCCAAACTTTGAACTTTTAGTCCCAATTGGTAAAATTAGTTTCCACACCAAATCTCCCTCGGCAAACTCCTTAGCTTTTACCTTTTTATCATACCACCTAGCAACTCTCTTTTTATTTTCTTCTATACTCATCAAAGCCTTCAGCCGATGCCCTGCCAAATCATCTAACTCGTCTTTCATCAAAGTAGCATAGTCATCGGTAGCCAGCTGATTTTGAAAAGATAGTCGCCTAGATCCGGTCTTAATCTCCCATGGCAACATGGCGTCGTGTCCATACACCAACTGATAAGGTGAAACTTTAGTTGACCCATGACATGCCATCCGATATGACCATAAAGCCTCATTTAATAACATATGCCATCTTCTAGGATTTTTCTCAATCTTCCGTTTGATAAGTTTAATAATTCCTTTGTTAGATGCTTCGGCCTGCCCATTGGCTTGAGCATAATAAGGAGAATAATTCAACACTTTAATTCCCATACCGATTGCAAATTCATCAAACTCTCCCGATGTAAACATAGTACCCTGATCGGTAGTGATTGTTTGAGGAATACCAAATCGGTAAATAATATGCTCTCTCACAAAATCAATCTTATTGGCCGATGTAACTTTCTTAAAAGGAATAGCCTCAACCCACTTAGTGAAATAATCAGTGGCAACTAAGATGAACTTATGCCCTTTGCTCGATGGTGGGTAAATCTGGCCGATTAGATCAATAGCCCATCCCCGGAACGGCCAAGGTTGAATAATGGGATTCATGGCCGATGCGGGTGCCCTTTGAATATTGCCAAATTTTTGACATCCTTGACACCCCTTGAAATATTTAAAACAATCCTCAAGTATAGTCGGCCAATAAAACCCATTTCTCCTGATCATCCATTTCATCTTAAAAGCCGACTGATGTTCTCCGCACACTCCTTCATGGATTTCTCCCATCAAACTTTTAGCTTCATCATCACCTAAGCACTTGAGAAGAACTCCATCTATAGTTCCATAATATATTTCATCTTCTAGGAGCACATACTTAGTAGCCTGAAACCTAATACGTCTCTCAACCTTTTTAGACGGATCCTTTAAATAATCAATGATCTCCTTTCTCCATTCATCGGCACCGATTGCCGATAACAGGTTTAATATGGGTTGATACCCTGAGGCATGTTGAGCCAACCGATTAGCCTCCTCATTATGTAACCGAGGAACGTGCTCTAATCGGAAATCCTTGAATTCCTTCAATAGTCGCATACTTTTTTCATAATAAGTTATCAGGACTTTGCTTCGGCATTCGTAACTTCCAGCCAACTAATTTATGACCAATATAGAATCCTCGAAGATTTCAACAGCATTAGCATGAACCTTTTTTAACAATTCCAACCCCTTGATCAAAGCTTGATATTCGGCTTGATTATTCGCTGACGTAGCAACAATCGGCAAAGAGAACTCATACTTCTTCCCCTGAGGGGAAATTAGCACTATGCCGATTCCTCACCCCCGGTCACACGTGGATCCATCAAAGAAGAGCGTCCAAGGCACAATTTCCAAAGTATTCACTGCACCGCGATGTTGAGTCACAAGATCGGCCATAATCTGCCCTTTAACCGCTTTAGCCGATTTGTAACGTAGATCGAATTCCGACAATGCCAAAATCCACTTACCAATTCTACCACTCATAATTGGCATAGACAACATGTATCGGACCACATCATCCTTGCATATAACAGTGCATTCGGCCGACAACAAATAGTGCCTCAACTTAATGCATGAAAAATATAGGCATAAACATAATTTCTCTATTGCCGAATACCTGGTCTCAGCATCAATCAGCCTTCTACTTAAATAATAAATTACATGCTCCTTCCCTTCAAATTCTTGAATCAAAGCCGAACCGATGTCCAACCCATCGGTAGACAAATATAATCTGAAGGGCTTTCCTTGCTGAGGTGGAATTAAAACTGGAGGGTTTCACAAAGAATTCTTGATTTCATCCAAGACCAACTGCTGCTCTTCTCCCCACATAAACTCTTGATCGGCTTTCAAATTGAGTAAAGGACTGAAAGCACGAATTCTACTAGATAAATTAGATATAAACCATGTGATAAAATTTACCTTGCCGATCAAAGACTGGAGTTCAGTTCTGTTGGTAGGAGCAACTATTTTATTAATGGCATCAATAGATCTCCTACTAATTTCAATTCCTCTCTGATGCACCATGAAACCAAGAAATTGCCCTGCCGATACACCAAATGCACACTTATTAGGATTCATTTTTAAACCATGCTTCATTGTGCATTCCAACACCTTTCGCAAATCGGCAAGATTTTTTGTGAAATCTCCAGACTTAACCACCACATCATCAATGTAAATTTCTACCAGCATGCCGATGAATTCATAAAAGATAAAATTCATAACCATCTGATAAGTAGCACCAGCATTTTTCAAACCAAAGGTCATGACTATCTATTCAAACAGCCCAACATGACCAGGACATCTAAACGTGGTCTTTGGGATATCTTCCTTAGCCATGAATATCTGATTATATCCTGCATTGCCATCCATGAAGCTAATAATTTGATGTCCAGCTGCAGCATCAACTAGCAAATCGGCAACTAGCATCGGGTATCCATCCATCGGCGTAGCCTTGTTAAGATTTCTAAAATCAATGCAGACTCGAAGCTTCCCATGTTTCTTGTAAACTGGAACAACATTGGAAATCCACTCGGTATACCGACACTGCCGAATAAATTTAGCTTTGATAAGTTTAGTTATTTCAGCCTTAATATCCTGAAGAATATTAGGATTACATCGGTGAGCTGACTGCTGATGTGGCCGAAATCAAGATTTGATAGGCAACCGATGTTCAACAATGGATCGGTCTAAGCCAGGCATCTCAGTATAATCCCAAGCAAAGCAATCTTTGTATTCCTTTAACAAGTCGGTTAACTGTTGCTTACACTCAGAATTTAACTTAGCACTAATAAAAGTAGGTCTTGGTTTATCACCATTACCTAAATCTACTTCTACCAAATCGTCGGCCGATGTAAACCCCTAGCCTAATTTTCCATCATCGGCGAATCTATCCATTAAAACTCCTCATCAGAACCGACTGCTTGGATCGGTGGAATTTCATAATTGGCAACTTTGAGAAAATCCTTCTCCCAAATCTCTCCTGAGATGCACCTGGTCCTTTCATAAGTATCTGCTTCTACTGATGCGATGACATAAGAAGAATCTCCCGGGACAATCTCAATCTTGTCACCTACCCACTGCACCAAGCATTGTTGCATTGTTGATGGGATGCAACAATTAGCATGGATCCAATCTCTCCCTAGTAGCAGATTATAAGCACCCTTTCCACTGATCACGAAGAAAGTTGTCGGCAAGGTTTTGCTGCCGATGGTCAACTCGACGCATATTGCCCCCTTAACCGGAGATACATTTCCTTCAAAGTCCTTTAGCATCATATCGATCTTGGTCAAATCTTGATCTCCTTTCCCAAGTTTCCGATAGACTGCATATGGCATGATATTAATAGCAGCCCCACCATCAACTAATATCTTGGTCATCGGCTGCCCATCAACTCTTCCTTTGATGAACAGGGCTTTAAGATGCTGCCTTTCATTGTCGGCATGCTTTTCAAAGATAGCCGTCATCGGATCCAGAGCCAACTGAGCTATCTGGTTGGAAAAATCCAACTCCTCATCATCACTGATGGCCCTTTCCCTTTAGGATCCGGCTGCTGCTGATCTCCAGATTTGCCAGAATTTCCTCCTTTGCTCAAATCTTCCCGTCTTTCACGCTGTAGCCTCCTTTTCTATGTTCTAGTCAACCCCTCTGGACACGACGGAGGAAGTTGCGGCTGCCTTACCGATTGGCGACGAACTTCCCTTGACTCCACTCGGTAAGTGTTAGCATCTCTGCAAAATATGAATTCATCAGGAACTCGTGCATCTGCCATCGCCTCAAGTTCCTCTTGGTTTCTAGGAAAGTACCCTACACGATCACCAAGTCTATCATGCACACTAAGCCTGCCCCCCAGTCGATCATGAACCGAAGCTCTCCCCCTAATCGACCCATTAAATCGCCGATCATTGTTTTGATACTGCCGATTAGGTCTATCATACCGATCGTAACCATTACACTCAGGGCAATCTCTAACAGTGGGCAATTTGATGTTCTGTTCCCAACAATGGATAAAGAACGGGCAGTTCCAGTGATCCCTATGCCGATTCCACTCCTGTCGGCGTCTCTCTTTTTCCCGATGATAATCCTCCTGCTGGCGACGGTACCAATCTTCACGTTGCTGCCAGGTCTCCCGATGTCTTCTATGAGTTATCACAATGCCAGATTGGGGAGGCCTTCCTGAGCTGGTTCCTTCCTGAACCAGACCCTTACCCTTAGCGTCATTGGTAGTAACCTGATGTTGAGGATCCACCGATGCACTTCTTTCAGCTGCCTCTGACGTCAAGACCTTGGTTTTTCCCTTAGCATCCAACATATTTGTTGGGAAAGGATGTTGATCGATCTTCATCGGTTTCTGAGCTTTAGAATTATCAAACTTGATTCTCCCAGATTCTATAGCCGATTGCAGCTGTTGCCTGAAAACCTTGCACTCATTTGTGCTGTGAGACGTTGCATTGTGCCACTTGCAATATTTCATCTTCTTTAATTCTTCAGCCGATGGAATCACATGATTGGGTGATAACTTAATTTGCCCTTCTTCAAGTAGAAAGTCAAATATCCTATCGGCTTTGGTGATATCAAATGCAAACTTTTCTGGTTCCTTATGCCCAAAAGGGCAAGACATCAGCTTCTTATTCTTCACCCACTTGGCCAAGCCAATAACTAGTTCTTCATCAGAATCTGAACTTGCTGCCTCATCAACAAATGACAACTTTTCACTCCATGCTCTCTTGGGTTCAAAAGGTTTAATGTCTTGGTCGGAAATCCTCTGCACCAAATGACTCAGACTCTCGAACACTTGAGAAGCATACTTGTCTATAATATGTGGCAATAGTCCCTGAAAAGCCAAATCGGCTAGCTGCCGATCATCTAGAACCAGACTATAGCATTTATTCTTGACTTCCCGCAATCTTTGCACAATGCTTTCAACTGATTCGTCATTGCATTGCTTCAACATGATCAAATCGGTAATCTTCTTTTCATGAACTCCAGAGAAGAAGTATTTGTGGAATTGCTTCTCTAGATCGGCCCAAGTGATTACTGAGTTGGGAGGTAACAAAATAAACCAAGTAAAAGCCGATCGAGACAAAGATGATGAGAACAGACGAACCCTTAACTCATCTCTGTTAGCAGCTTCTCCACACTGGATGATGAACCTATTGACATGCTCCATAGTCGATGTATCATCCTGTCCAGAAAACTTAGTGAAATCTGGTACCTTGTACCGATTTGGAAGTGGAATTAAGTCATATGTAGGAGGATACGGTGTCTGATAAGAGTAAGTGTTGACTTTGGGTTTTATCCCAAATTGGTCTCTCATTACTTCAGCTATCTTATCGTCCCAATAAGCATCGGCATCTTGCTGATGAGGCGGCTGTGGATCTGGCACCTGCTGATAAGCTTCTACGTGTCTCTGAGGTGCACGATCTGCATGGAACATTGGATTAACCTTCTGACCACCAATTTGCTGACCAAGATTCATCGGCTGGTTGACCAACCCTTGATTCTGAAACCCAGGTTGGATTTGTCCTTGTTGAAACCCCACAGCCTGATGATTTTGCTCAGGCATCTGTGGAAAGACAAACTGCCCAGTCCATCCACTGTTAGCATTCATCGGCATAGGCCCTGCCGATGACTGGTAATTGGGCATCATCATTGAATTGACATACCCTGGTTGTGTCATAAACCTCTGCTGCGTCGGCATTGGATCTGCTGATGCATTAGGCATCTAGAACGTTGGAGCTTGAGAATTCCCAGTGTAAGGTCTTGCAGTAGTAGTTGTAGTGTACACGGGACTCTGATTCATCGGTGGATTTGGAGGTGCTGATGTCATTGGAGCCTTGCCTGTCACGTCAGCCACTTGAGATGTTCCAGGACTTTTTGCCATCAATTCAGGGGGCATACCATAACCCCACCAGTTGGGAGGAACAGTCCCTAACATTGCCGATGCCAATAGATCTGTGGCAAGTTTGATTTGCCGTCTGATGTTGATGGATTGGTTATCATTGGTGTAGACTGCACATTAGTGATCCCCAATGTGCTTGGAGGAGAAGTAGCTTTTGTACCCACAACGGCTGTATTAGCCGATGGAGCCGTGACCAATGATGACCCTGGCTGATGATAGGCAGGACCCACATAAGTTGGTGCTATTTGTCCTTCTTTGAAAGTTCTAGCGACAACATTGAAAACAGTGTTAGACAGCACACCAGCTTGATTGATCAAGGCACGGTTAATAGCACTGTCAACCATGTCTTGAAGTTTACCATGATTGTCTTCAAAAGTTATCTGCCGAGGTGTCGGCAATGCTTCCTTTTGAATCACCTCGCCGCTCTTGTTGATACTGAAGGATTTCAAGCATTGCTACTTGTAGTCCTCCATGGCTTTTGCCATAGCTTGCTGTTGACGGTCCTTAAGTATCAAATTTAATTATCAAATAAACAAAGAAAAGGCTCGAAATGAAATCAACATCTAGACTTAGGGTTTTATCTGACAGAATTCCACGAGTTTTGGTGTTTGTCTATTTCTGCAGGGGGTTATCAGGAAATACGGAAGAAAGGCCCACACATCGGGATTACATAGAGATATCAACGTGCCACGCAATTATCTTACATCTAGAAGACTCCAGAAGCCACGAGAACGAAGCGGAGGCAAAACGGGGCCTGGCATACGGCACCCGCCTAGGAGACCAGGGCGCCTGCCCACCTCTGGAGTCCAATCAGGACTCTCTTTCGGGATCAAGCTCCACCGACCTAAAGGATCAAGGATAACAGTTCAATCAATGTCGGTTTGATCCGACGGCCCATATTCACTTGGAGGGACTATAAAACCAGACCCCCTGGACCCTGGAGGAGAGAGCCTCTCAACCCTAATTCATTATTCCTCAAGGGAGAAGCCTCTGATCAAGCCTAGAGCCACCACATCAATTAGACATCTAGATTAGCATAGCTATATAGGATTAGAACTAGAAGGAGTCAATCTTCGATTGGTTTCCAGATCTGTCAAGAGGATTCGTGGTAATTCTCTATTGTTCTTCTAATTATTCATCTTTGTTCTTCAATATTATGAATATGACTTTGTTCTACTTCAATATATTGCTTATGACTTTGCTCTACTTGTTTATATTCAAGATTATATTGTTCTTAGTTTATCATGGTTATATACTTGGCTTAGTTAGATTGGAATTATATACATGTTTAGGATTGTATAGCATTTATCCATCAGATCCATTGGTAAATGATAGATATTATGTAGGCGTGGTGCCTATATCGTATTTATCTGCGATTGTACCCAATATGCTAGATCGTGGGGTAGTTCGTGATAGTGACAACTTCATTGATTCTTATATAGTCCCCCTCTCGTGTATTGGGGTGGCAGAGCAACATTATTATTGGGGAGTGATTACGATGTTTCTCATATTCCTTGCTAATATCACTATGCATGGGTGTAATCTTGTCTTACAATCCATGATTTAAATAGCGCGCAAAATCAACGCTATAGCGTCGCTATAGCGGCCACAGACAACTGACGCGACGATATCATCCATTTTCACGCTATACACGCTTTTGGCGCTAAAGCGCGCTATAGCGCCACTAAGCACGTTTAGCGCCATAGCACCGCTAAATTCCCGCTTTTCCTGTTTCGCTGGCTGGTATCAAAAAATCATTGACCCAGTCGAATTTAGCCCAATTAGGGCCCATCTTCATCGCTATTCCAGGCCATCTGGACGAGTGCAAACCCTACAACGCTTGGTCACGCTTGGTCGCTGGCCTCTGACCTCTCCCTCTCCCTTGCGGCGGCGGCTGGGATACGGCGATTGGAAGGCGGCGGCCTGCCGGCAAGGCGACGGTAGCGGGTGAGGGACAGGCGGAGGCAAGGCTACGGCGGCAGCGGAGGTACGGGAGGAGGCAAGGCTCTGGTGGCGGCTTGGGAGCTGGGCGACGTTGGGTGAGGGACGGTAGGAGGCGGCGCTACTACGGCGGTTGGGCACTAGGGCACCTGAGGTTTCTGCGACCTGCGTGCTACCTCGTCAAGAAGCCCAACAATGTCGGAACCAGATGGCACTGCACCGGCGCAAACCCTAGGCAAGTTTCCTTTCCCGGTTTCCCCTATTCTTCTTTTACAGCAATGACTGGGCAATTAATCCATGCGATGAATTGACATGTGTAGATGACAGATCACTAGATAAATGATGGGAATCGGTTTTGTGTAATTTATTGGTTGCAAGAACAGAAATAGACAATCAGTACAAGTTTTGATTGCTTGCACGATTTGGTAGTGGTAGTGTGGTATAGACAATTGTGTTGTGGACAGACAATTGTTTAATTGTTCAGTACTTAGTTAAATAGTTTAATAATTTAATTGTTATGTGAATTGCTGATTGTCATGCTTAAATCTACAATATCAAGAACCCCATAATATTGTCATGCTTCACAATGCACAATGCACATTTGTAGGCTTTTCTAGCACTGCATCAACAGCCAATCTGCCCAACCAAATAGAAGAAACTGTTAGTGAGCCCTCTGACCCAGCATGGAAGCACTGTACGATGCCAGATGTCACCATTGCATAGGGCTGGTTACTACTTGAACCCTTTCTACTATTACCAAAACAAGAAGAGTATAGAGGAGAATGATTCATTTAGAGATGGTGTCATAACTTGCATCACCAAGCTTGTTCCAGATGAAGACACTCAAGACTTGATTATTGAGGAGCTCCAAAAGTTTCAGGATGCAGAAGGATCATTTGGCAAAGACATTGCTAAAAGACAGTGCAAGAACATTCATTTTGATCCTGGTATGTAAAATGGTCAAACTGCCTAAGCACTTTTTTCAAGAATTATTAACTAACTGCCTAACTCTAACTGTGATTCCTAATTAAGCTAAGTGGTGGCTCAACCATGGAAGTAGTATACCAAACCTAAGAAAGTTGGCTGCAAGAATTCTATCTCTCACCTGCAGTTCATCAGCCTGTGAGAGATGCTGGAGTATATTTGAACAAGTAAGTTGTTGTCCTGGTAGTTAGCTAATATGTTCATCAGCCATACTGTTCTTGGAGTATGACAATATGTTCTTGATGCAGGTGCACACAAAGAGACGCAATAGGCTGCTGCATGATAGAATGAGGGATCTAGTCTACATCAAATTCAACTCAATGCTGAGGCAAAAGAAGGCTAACAAGGACAAAGATCCCCTGGAGAAACCTGTTGTTGATGCATTAGAGGATGAGGACAATGAGTGGATTACTGGCCTAGAGCCAACAGAAGTTGATCCAGAGAATGAGGGAGAAACTGGAGCTGGAGGATCATCACAGGGAAGTGCAGCTGCACCTCAAAGAGAAGAAACAAGGAGGGGAGGATCCAGGAGTAAGAAGAGGAAGAGGTTGATCCCTAGTTCTTTAGAAGATGAAGAACAATCTGCCCCATCTTCTGATGGAGAAGAAGACACTGCAATGCATCCTTGTTTCAGTTCTGATCTTGGTTCAGATTCAGAAGGACAACATAGTGACTGAACAATGATTTATGGTTAATTGGTTATGCTATGCAGCACTTATGCTTATGTTAATAACTGTGAATCAGTGATTCTGTGAAACACTCATGTTTTGAGTTTTGACTTGCTGCTGGTTGTTTGGTTTGCAATCCTGCTGAAATGTTGATTGACATATACTCTGTTCGATTCCATTTGAATAGCGCGCAATAGCGCCGCTATAGCGCCTAGTTAGCGTTGATAGCGGCAGCACGCTATGGCGTATTGCAGCCGCTATAGCGGCCCTATAGCGCCGCTATAGCGTGCGCTAAAGCGTCTATAGCGCCTGAAAAAGGCTCACGCGAAATGAAATAGCCCGCGATCAAAAACATTGCTTACAATGATTGCTAAGTATACTTCCACTAACTATGATAATGTGTAACACCCTAAATTTTATTCTTTGAAAATAGAGCTAAAATAATTTGATTTTGGATTTTTTGTGCTCATGAAACATAGGAAATAATAATCTTCATCAAAATAAAATTTATGATAGGGTGTAGCAACATTTTTGTGCACTCATGCTTCTGCATTTTATTTATTGTGCTGAGTGTTTTTGAACTAAAAATTCAAAATGATTTAAAAAGATTTTGAAATGAGTTTCAAATAGCTTTTGGAATAAAAGCAAAAAAACAAAAGAAAAGGAAAAACTCTCCCTCTCTCTCTATTCTGGCCCGCGGCCCAGCATCCCCCCGCTACCCTTTTCTTTCCCCTTCGGCCCAACCCGCAGACCAGCCCAGCAGACGGCCCAAGCTGCGCGCGCCCCTGATCCCCCTTTCTCTCCTTTCCACTCTCACCGCCAGCCGGGCCCCGCATGTCAACCGGCTTCATCTCCTTCCCCTCGCCGTGAATTAGCCGGACACGGCCGGGAGCAAAACCGAATCCCGATTTCCCCGGGGTTATTGCCTTATGCGCCTGATTGACCCCCTTAAAAAGCCTTGTAATCCTCCCTGCGATCTTCTTTCGCGTCTAGCACAGTTGGGGAGCCCTAATTGCCCTGTTTCGCCGTGCTTTAGATCTCGCCAAGCTTGCAGTTTGCCGCCACCGTGGTCCTTGTTTTCTACTGCTCGCGAGCCACCTACGACCGCTTGTCGGGCTTCGCAAAGTGATCCCGATTCCGAGGTCGCACCCGCCAGTGCACGCCGCGAGCCTTCCCTGTGTCTTCTTGGCTCGAATAAAGTCCCTGGACGGGTTCGGGATAAGCTCCTCTGCGCATTGGTGGTTTTCTTTCGAAGTTTGGTGCTATGAGTCGCCATAACCACGAACTCCGACGAGGTCGTCCATGGCGCCACCGCGCCGGAGTTTTGTCCGGTGGCCGGCCGGCCGGAACCCCCCTGGGCAATTTCAGTCCGTCCGATCCGGATCCTATGGCCCAGAATAGAAGTTACCCCTTCGGGGTAACATTTGCTAAAGAGACCCTGTAAACTTTGAGTACTAACCCGCGGTCCTAAAGCGTATTTCCAAAACACGTTTTCTTTTTCCGAAAACACAAACAGCTCAGTTCAGTTTACAAGTACGTTTTCATAAATTACAAGTTTGCCACTGAAACAGTTTTGCCCATAAAATATTTATTTTAATTCCGTTTTGACCCATTCAAATTGCGTTGGATTCATTTTAATGCGCTCTACATGTTAGTGACATTGTTTTCTCAGTTTGAAACTCTTTAATTTCGTGATCCTATTTAATTAATTATTTTTCTATATAAAATCTTAGAAAATTCATATCTTCTACGTTGTAACTCCGATTTTCGTGATCTTTACGTCTGTGAGATCGTGGCGATGCGTAGAATCATTTTATAAACTTTTCATACTGTTTTTATATGATTGATGTACTGTTCTAATTGTAGCCTTGTTTGCTTCGTGTATATTTGTCTTCGATTGTTTGTGTTGGTGATCGATGATCGAGTTTAGTCGGAGAACAGTTTTTGGTGATCAAGATAAGAGCTTTGGCAACAAGTAAAGACCAGCAGAACCAAAAGGATAAGCAAGAGCATTTGGATTAAGGCAAGTATAGCATTTGGATTTTATTTCTGTGACCATGATCCTGTGGCTAGATTAATGTTAAGTAAGAAACGATAAAAATGACTTTTTAGCAGCTTGATGATTTGTCTGTACGTGATCATCCGGGACAACAGTGTAACCATGAGGGCTATAATGGCTCTGGCTTTAGTTAAGTATGAGTAACTTTTCTAGCTCGTTAGCGGTTACCCGTTGTGGCGCAATTGGAGGAACAGCAGACCGTGGATTCCTGCGGGTGAATCACACGGACTGACTAATGAAACCAAGCGGCCCTAACTTGTTAGACGAACCTTTGAAAGACTTCATAGTGATCTCTGCCGACCTCCCTAGGAAGGGGGTTAAGAGATTAGCTACCTCGGGCGAAAGGATAAATCATGACTCATGGGTAAAGATGTGCAACCTCTGCAGAGGGTTAAAAACTAGTATACTAGCCGAGCTCACGGTTAGGAGCGGCCTTAGGGTCATGTCATCTACATTAAGGGTGATGATTCCTGTGTGTTAAATATGCTCATTATTATTGTTTAGTGCTTTACATTACTTATGTCACATTGATCATGAGATTGTTGGCTATACAATCTAGCTGCTATACTTGTGGAGTTCGACATGGACTCACTCTTGCTATTTCCCCCACACTTTAGGAGATGTGTTAGGCTTGTGATCAATCAGTCAGTTGTATCATGTAGAGAGAAGTTAATACCCGTAGTTTGGAGTTGTCTATCCGCTGTTTGTTATCAAAGGTTATATCTTTTATACTAAGTACGTTATATATTTATGCATTGTCTTTTGATATTATCCCTTATTTGTAGCTATATGTGAGATTTGACTTCTAAAACTCATATATAGTGTATATCTGGTTTTGTCCTTAAAATCGGGTATTACATAATGCTAGACTATATAGTTGAGAATAACTTAGGAAATATTCTTGTAGTTCGTTCTAATTCCATGCTAATGACTTGCTAGAATATCTAGTTGAGGTGCTTATCATATTTATATGTGGCTAAGTTATGATGATCAGATTAATTATCTTTATCACTATTCATTACTTTATATATCCTTTATGTGACACTTATCTCTGTATGAAAGAGTTAGATAAATGTTCTCAATTATACATGCAATGATAGATACTCAATCTTATATTCCATTCTATAATCAACATTTTTGGTTACTAATCCCTTCCCAGTGGTAAAAGTATAAATAACGATACCTGGAATACTTCCCGGTTAAAATGCTACATCGGTATTAATCTGTGCACTTGCAGATCCCATTCATTATTTATTTAGATGAGCAATTGCATATTTCAATACCGCCTCTCTCATGTCATGCTTGTCACAGAACCGACCAAATTATAAGAGTTCAAGTGTAGAAACGATTGACAAGCAATCAAGTTTCCAAACTTGAGCCCATATAATCGCGGTAGTCAACTGAAATCACGAAGGACTTCAAACCAACTTGCAACAAACCAAGATCGTAATAGTTCAACACAACACAGCGAATGTTACATAGTCATTCATTGCCGTCGAAGCGGCACCACATCGGAGTTGCTTAGTTATTACAACACATATTTGTAGTAGCGAAAGCAAAATAGTTTACAACACACGTTTCATAGTTCAAATCACAAGTTCTTGTTGTAGCTAGGGTCGTACACCATCCATCCAAAAGCAACAGATACGAAGTAGTTAGAGAACTGTGCCCAACGGTTAGTCCTCATCCCCAGCGGGATGGAGACAGGTCTTGCAGAAGCCATCATAAAAGATATCATCTGCAACAGGTGGGAATAAACCCTGAGTACGAGATTGTACTCAGCTAGACTTACCCGTCTAGTAAAACATAAAAGACACCAAGGATCATGCAAGGCTAATATCAAGTGGAGCTGGTTGACTCAACAGTTGCAAAAAGCTTAGATTATAACTACAATGTTGTGAGAGCATCATATTAATCATCATCATCCTACCACTAGATTAGCACCTGTACCGAGAGCAGAGGCGCGACTTGACCGCCGGAGATCTCGTCGACGGCGAGGTCTCGGCGATGGCCAAGGGCACCATCGTGCTCCCCACTCCATTCCGCATCGAGCGGTACCCGAAACCCTATCTCTACCGAACCCTAGGTACCTCGCCCTCGCGAATGGCGGCACGGCGGTGGTGCGCGGCCGACCGCCGGCGTCTTTGGCCGGAGACAGAGAGAAAGAGAAGGCGGACGAGCATCAGCATGACCTAGCGGAGCTTTTGGGACAAGAATGAGGAGGAATGGTGGACTACTGAGCCCTGGCCACGATGCCGGTGACCATGGCGGAGCTCCGGCGAGGTAAGCTCGCGACGGAGAAGGTAATGCGGGCTTACCGAGACTCGGCAGCTGCAGCCAACTCGACGACGATGTTGCGGGGAAGCTAGCGGAGTGATGGACGGAGTCGCTTGGCCGGAGACACGGAGACGCGCGCGCGCGAGCTCGCCGAAGCAACGGCGGCGACGCGGAGAAGACGACGCACGCGAGAGGGAGGGAGCCGGTAGTGGAATGGTGCTGTCCACGCGACCGGGGGCGCCGTGGCAAGCCATAGGACGCGTTGAAGACTAACGAGTGGGACCAACGGCGACGTACGGACACCACGGGTCCAGACACGCGGCGTCACCGGCGAGCTCCCCTGAACTGACGGCGACCCCATTCTGTTTCTGAACCCGACCAAAACTCGATTTTGCACTGCGATTATCTCCAAATCCACTCGATGATTTTGCTAGCTAACTGCTCTATGTTGGAGAGCTACATGAGTAAACCAACATTGCCTACAGGATCATGGTCTGATTTGGTCTAGAATTCAAACTGGAAGATGAACAACACACCCTCGAGCAAACTGCTGCGATCCCAGACTTAGAAAATTTTGTAAGTGTTGGAAACAGCCCCAAATCAGCCTTGTGGGTCACTTTTGAGCTAGATGTGATCATTTTCATGAGATGGCCATAAAACAACTTTTGTTCCATATAAAATTTGCTACAACTTTGATGTAGAAAGTTTTGACATGCAAACATTTTATGAAACACTTTTTAAAAGCTTAAGAAAAAGAGGTTTCTAGGGCCTATTTGTGTAAGTATGACTTAAGTGATTATTTTGGAGAAGTGATCAACATGAACTGTAACACCCTAGGTGTTAAGCATGCACTTAGTCTCATCAAAGTCATGCATAAGCACTCTCATCAATCATAAGCATCATGAGCATGTCATTCTTCTAAGAATATGATTTTATGTGCATCATTTCATAAGTTTTAAATATGTTAAAAATGTGATGCTTGCTTCAAAAATTGTGAAATATTCAAACTAGGTTGGTTTATGTGTAAGAAGAATTAAGAACATTTTTGTGCAATTTTTGGAGCTATGGAAATTGAGAAATGGAATTTATACAAAATATCCAAAATAACTTTATTTAAAAACCTACAACTAAGTTTTAAATTGTAATTCAAATTCTATTTAGAATTTGGTCTTACCTATTAAAGCAAAGTTGTAGAACTTTTAGTTTGGCACCACTTTGCTTTTGGGTGAAAATGGTGAAAATGATTTGAAAATGGTCAAAATGCTTTAGGAAGAGGATTTAAGAAAAGAAAATTTAAAAAAAAATGGAAAAGGGGGCGCTAGCAGGCCGCGGCCTCGCTTCTGGCCCACTGGCCGAAGCCGGCTCGGCCCGCCCGCGCTCTCCCCTCCCCCTTCCCCGCGCTCGCGCCCGCGTCCGCGCGCGGACGGCCTCGCCGCGACGCCGTGGCGCGCCGGCAGGACTCGGCCGCCGCGTGGCGGGCATGCGGCAGCAAGGACGCGCCCCGGTCGGCCACCAAAGCGCCTCGGTCGCGCTCGCCTCCGCCCCCGCTCCCATTTGCGCCCCTCAGCTCCCTCTCTCTCGCTCTCTCGCCCTCGCCCCGCACGCGGAGAGCGCCGCCGTCGCCATTGGAGCCCGAGCTCCGCCTCGGCTGTTCCTCCCCCGTGCGTGCGCCATTCTTCGATTAGTTCTTCCCCGAGCTTCGCCCTCGCTCCGCCGTTGCGGAACGCTCATCTGAGCACCCGGTAAGGCAAGGTGAGCCCCGCTCGCCCTCGCTTTCTTCTCCGGCGAAAGCTCCGCCGCCGCACGCGTGGTCCGCGCGTCTCCATGCCTTCCGGTGCTGCGTAGTTGGCACATCGTGTTCGCCTTGGCACCGCGATGCTCGCAAGCCCCTCCAGCCACGCTCTACCGAGCCGGCGTCCCGTACCGATGATGAGCAGCGCCGCCGCTCCGCCATGGCTGGTGGCGAGCCTGCTCCGGTCCGTTTTAGGCCGCGCAAATGGGTGCGTTAGGTCCGCCGTGAGCCGTAGAGCGTGTAGAGCCGCTTGATTCGCCGAAAGGGGTCGCCGACGGTGAGCTCCGGCTCGCCGGAGTTCCTCCCCCTCTGCGCTCTGACCAGCGGGCCCGGCTGGCAGGCGGGTCCGCTCGTCAGCGGCCGCGGGTGCACTGCACCGGGTGCACCTAGCAGGTCTCGGGGTGGATTTGATTTGTTTTCAGAAAAATAATTTCCAGGAAATGATTTAAATGTTCAAAAATCCATATCTTGATGAATATAGTTCCAAAAATTGTGAAACAAATTTTGGTGTATTCCTTATTTCCAGATCTATAGCCTAGTATGTTTGCATGCCATGTTTGAGTAATCTACCTGTAAGAATATAATCAATCCATGTTTTTCCTAAACTTGGAAAATGCATAGTAAATAAAATAGGGTTCAGAAAAATGTAAAATTTGTTTTGCTGGCTCTGCATGTGTGTTTAATCACTGAGAAAATATTGTTACATATTATTTGGTGTATAAATGAATTTATGGTAATTTAAATGCTTGCATGGCAGTGATTTAGGATTTTTAATAATTAATTGGGTCATGCAATAAATCTGGAAAATTTTGTGGGTGTTTCTTATGATATTATACAAATTGTAAAAATATGAAATCTGTTGTTTGACACTTGTATCACAGTAGAGTGATTTTACTTGCCTTATTAATTAATCTTGTGATTTTTGTGGCTCAAAATAGGTATCCAAAAATCATGAAAAATTTACAGTAGACTTTATGCTTAGCTGGTAGTCTCCTGTAATTTTTGTGGAATTTATTGATGAACAGAATTGCATGTGATTTTTAATGGGCTTAGAAATGAATAAAGAAAACCATGAAAGGTGTATATATATAGGTTGAATGGAATAAGTTGGGTTTGGTGTATCTTTGAAGCATCATGGGGGTTGCTGGTTGCATTTGAAAAATATCTGTAGAAGAGAATGCAACAGATGCTTAATTTAGTTATTGTTCCCGGATGATGTTGACTACCTTGTAATAAGCATGACCAAGTGTATCATCCATGCATCATGTCATGGTCCTTTGGTACTTTCTCATACAAGCATCCACTCGGGCATCTCGCACTCCACTCACGAGCATACATGCATCATACAGGCTCGCAGGAGAACGAGGTGGGACCCGAGGAGCCAGAGGAGATTCAGGAGCAGGAACCTCCGGAAGCCCCGGAACCCGGAGAGGAACTGCAGGAGTGTCCGGATCACCGACCCAGCACGTTTGAGAAAGGCAAGCCCCGGAGCATTCCAAATCTCCCTATTCTCGCTAACTTATATGAAGTACTATACTTGTTCTACTGTATTGCATATTAAGTGATAGGAGTTGCCTGATAACGTTGCTGCATATGTACTCCTTGTTATCCCTACTCGTTTATCTACCTTGTCCTATGTAGATAGGCGCGGAGTCTATGCTTAGCTTGCTTAGTCTGGTAGAAGTCGGGTGATTTCCTGTCACCTGCGAGATATAGGTGGATACCGGCTTGATTAAGCATTGGTTGCTTGGGAAAAGGATAACCAAGTGTGGAATGTATTTGGAGACCGGGCAGGGTCTTATGGTGGGTTGTCCATAGTGCCCCTGCCTGTGTCGATTAAGGACCGATCGTTGACGGCCCTCTTGTCATGTTGAACGCATGCCCCACATTTAGCTGGAAGGATAAGTCGTTCCGACCGCGAAGCCTGAGCACTATCCGGGCCGGGAATCGGCCCGATGTACGCGCTGTATTGGTGATGGTTGAGGAGAACGACGAGGGCGCGGCGCGCAACCTTGGTATACCTTGGATACCTCGGTCGCCGGAATGGTCCTCGGGTACGGGCGGTGCCTGTCGAACCCCCGAATTGGTCCTGGATAGTGCAACATGGTGACCTGTAGCTCACTTGATCAGTGAGTGTGGTTTGTGTGGGGAATAAACTCGCCAGCTGGTTAGAAATCGATTCGAATCGCCATCGCTCCTGGATAGTGAGCACTTGACATGAGCCCTGTCCTCGTAGTAAGGACTATGAAACACTTGGATTATAATGATGAATGGCTTAGGAAATACTTTATGAGGTACTATCATAGTTTCATACTTGCTTGTAATAGCACAGGAGCAAACCTAGATAATAGGTAATGATATTTTCAACTTGAGCAAATTAAAAGAAGAAAAGATTTAGGTGGGTTAGGGTAATAAAACCTTGCGGTCTTTGCAAAATGGTTGTCAGCTACCCCACCAAATAGCCTTCATGATCCTTGATGAGTCTTTATTTTAAGTTTATGACGGGTAAGTCTAGCTGAGTACCTTCTCGTACTCAGGGTTCTATTCCCATGTTGTTTTGCAGATGGTCAAATGTACTATGGTTATTGCATCCTCTGTCTGTACCCAGCTATGGGTGATGACTAGACCAAGGGCGATGGTCACTCTGTCTCTTCCTTTGCTTTTGTGGGGATGACCAAACTATGGCACTATATCAGACTTATCGTGTGTGTTGTAATTTCGAACTATGAAGCTTCCGCTACTTGAAGAACTTGGTTTGTAATAACTTAAGTACTCCGATGTGTTTCATGAATGTTGTAATTTGGATGTACTTATGGATGGCGGCCGCTAAACTTATTACGATCTTGGCTGTATGCGATGTGTGGTTTGAAATCCTTCGAGATTTCACGGACTACCGGGATTATATGGGCTTAAGCGTGATGGTTCGACTATGCAAATGGTCACTATTAGGCTTAATCTCTTATAATTTGGTCGGTTCTGTTACAGCTGGCATCGGAGCAAGGTTTAGCGAGTTACTGTTCATAAGTACGTTCTAAACAAAAATCTAAACCGGTTTAGTAAAAGATTTTATTTATTAGTTAACAATGATCAAGGTGTTAAACTAAGTTTTGGGAAAATTATTTAGTGTGCCATGGTCATATCCTTTATGCCCAGTTAAGGACTCTAAGGTGGCTAGCTAAGTACTGACTTGGGGGTTAATGCATCATATTTTATTTCGTCGCTCATACGGCGTGCAATAGTATGAGTGCCATTCATTTGAGTGGTAATGTATGGTTCAATTGTTCCTCTACGCCATGGTAAGTGGGAGTTGTGAGAGCATGATCGGATACACTGCCGGTCTAGGGAAGTGTTGTCAGGTGCTGTGTCATGCACACATGTTGGTGTGTCTTGGGAACAGTACCACATGCTGGGAATTCTGTCCTCAGAGGCGATGCCGTCATTAGGGCGATGATGTGGGTAGTGACACGTCACATGCATGGACGGGTGTCTGTGTATGTGAAGTGTATAGTTTTAAATTTTGTTCTGCACGATCATACTGTGGGTGGGCTGAAATGAGTTTTCTGCAGGTACCCTAACCACGTTCTCGCTTAGAACGCTAGTTACGTTATGAGCGGACGTTGTATGCCACCGGAAATACCGCTTAGTGTTAACCTTTGTTTTCTAAGTTTGTGAGATCGTAAGTTCGTGCATGCATCATGTTCATTTCATATCATTGCTTACTTTCCCCCTTAATTTAATCTGTCCCAATTCTAAATAAAATAATTAAAGGTAATCCTCGCTCTTACCCACGGTATTCCATTTGCAGCAGATGGCACGCACTAGGCTCACCGCTCGCAAGTCCACTGGTGGGCGGGCCCCTCGCCGTCCGTTGGCAGCTAGGAGCTCGCGACATAAGAGCAAGTTCCTAGAGGAGTTTGAGATGCCCACTTTGCTTTGGAGGGTGCTCAGTTCGATGGGGTATTCCGAAGGAAGGGAACCTCGCTACTATTGGGATAAGGAGCCGCTTGGTGACGAGACCCTGGTGGGGATCGAGGCAGTTGTCCCTACCAGTGGAGGAGACCCTGCCTGGGGCGGTTGGGTGTACGAGTCCCGAGGTGTCACACCTTTCCACGGTGCCAGCAGGGCAGCTTTCGCAGTTTTGAGGGACCTCATGGAGAGGTTTCCACGGGAGCTGGCCCACGCCTTCGCTGGGGTGTTTCCCCGGGGTGACCCTTACACTTCGGTGTGGGATCAGTCCGAGGTGAATGCTCTAGAGAGGAGTGCGGATGAGGACCAGCACAGTGACAGTGCAGCTATGAGTGCCATGTACGCGTTGATGAAGACCTATGGAGGCCTGGAGCGTTGTTTGGGTCGCTTGTCCGGGTCTCTTCTCACCGTCCAGGATGAGAAGCGTCAGTTGCAGCGTGAGTTTGACTCTGAGGTTGAGAGGCTACAGGCAGAGTTGGCTCGTGTGACCAGAGAGAGAGACCAGGCAGACCAGAAGAACAGTGAGCTGAGTCAGGACCTGTTTGCAGTGCGGGAGCAGAAGGACAGGGTGACTCTGCTCACAGGAACTGCGAGCGCATGCTAGTCCATGTGCTTGGACAGAGGAATGAAGCCTGGCACGAGGAGGACACTTTGAGAGCCCGACAGCTGGAGCTAGAGCAGCAGCTAGCTAATGCCGAGGAGTACAATGAGAACTTGCATGAGGAGATCCACCAGTTGCATAACCAGCTCCACCCTCACGACCTGCCTGGAGCAGCGGAGCTAGACTCTGAGGACGAGATGGACGCGGATCCCGAGATAGGAGCAGCTGCTAGTGGTGACGAGGATGAGGATGGCTCTGGCATGGACAGTGATCATAGCGACTAGATGCTAGGGCTCTAGAGCTAGTCTTTCCACTTTTGTGATGTATGTTGCATGGCATGTCATGTACTTGTGGATCTGGGCTGTGTAAGACTTTATGAGTTGATGCTGAAAGTCCAGTGTATGTATGCTGGCAAGTTGGATGTACGCGAACCTTGTTGCGTGAATGTTAAGTAATCTGTTAGTGATGTTGTGCGTGGACGATGAGTTGTTGTGCCTTTGTTTATTGTGTGAATTTATTCCCTCAGTAAATTCAGTATGGCACGATTTTACACATTTTCTACCGGTTGATGGCAACTCCTAACGATTGCTTATCATTGGCGTATGCAGATGGTCCAAACACGTGGCGGGGGTAACGGCAACCCGGGTCTTGGAGCAGGTACATCCGGAAATGGGGCTCAACGGAATGAGGACCGAGCACCAACACCACCACCACCTCCCCCGTACACTACGGATGTGTTTTTCGCGCAGTTTCTGGGAAGCCAACGCAACATGGAACAGATGCAGCGCAACATGGAAGAACTTTGCGCAACATAGCTGACAACACCCGTCGTGGAGATAATCAGGGTGGCCGGGAGGTCAACCAGTACAGTTCGTTCAAGGACTTCATGGATACCAAGCCACCAATCTTTAAGGAGGCCTTGGAACCGCTCGAAGCAGATGAGTGGATCAACACCATGGAGCAGAAGTTTCGTCTTCTCCGAATGACAGAAGAACTCAAGGCTGAGTATGCGGCACATCAGTTGCAAGGACCTGCTGGGATTTGGTGGTCCCATCATCGTACCACCTACCCAGAGGGGACGCCAATCACCTGGAACCGCTTCACCACCGCTTTCCAGGGAAATTACATTCCTCCTGGTGTGGTTGAGATGAAGGTCGGGGAGTTCATGAGGCTGTCCAAAGGGACGAAGTCAGTGAAGGAGTATCTACACGCTTTCAACAATCTCGCTCGTTATGCCCCTGAGTTTGTGAACACGGAGGCTAAGAAGATTGCTAGTTTCCAGAGAGGCTTGAATCCAAAGATGCTGAAGACCATGGGTACAGGAGCCAGGGCTACTTTCAATGCCTATATCAGTGACTGTCTGACCCAAGAGAACAATAACAACAACTACAGTGCATCCAAGTCACGTAAAAGGGCTTTTGAAGCAGGATCATCCCAGTCCAGGGCACCAGTCGCAGGGCGACAGCAGTATCGTCCTCCTGCCCCGGGTGCTAGGTTCCGACCACCGCAGAGAAGGAACACCGGGCATCCAACCCAGCAGAAGCCGTACAAGGTGGCGATAGCTCCTGCCAAGCCAAAGGCCATTCAAGCCGCAGCACCTGCCGCCAACAATGCGCCCAAGGGTCCGTGCTATAACTGCCACAAGATGGGGCACTTTGCTAAGGAATGTCCCTACCCCAAAAGGCAGCAGCCAACCTATCCAGCTCGTGTGCATCATACCTCGATTGAGGAAATTCCGGAAGGAGAACCGGTAATAGCTGGTATGTTTTCTGTCAACCAACATCTTGCAGTTGTTTTGTTTGATTCTGGATCATCGCATTCTTTCATGAGTCAAGCATTTGCACAAAGGCATGATCAGCCAGTTACTGAGTTAGGTTATGGCTATCGCATCAGCTCAGCCGGAGCCGATGTGTTGACTAATAGGACGGTAACAGGAGTTACTTTGGATATCAGTGGCCGGAGGTTTCGTGTAAACTTTGTGGTCATGCCAGGACTGGTTTTGGACGTCATCATTGGAATGAACAAGATGACTGACTGGGGCACGGTTATAGATGTTGGGAATAGAACCCTTTTCCTCAGAGAGCCGCAAGGGAAGGGTGTGTTTCAGGTCAAGTTACCCCGGCGGTTGGACTTCGCCAGTCTTTCGTGTGTAGTACAGGTAGTTCCCCTAGAACACATACCCGTGGTATGTGAGTTCCCTGATGTGTTTCCCGAGGAGTTACCAGGACTTCCCCCAGATAGGGAGGTAGAGTTTTCAATTGAGTTGATACCAGGTACAGCACCAATATCTAGAAGACCGTACCGGATGCCGCCAAACGAACTCGCAGAGTTGAAGAAACAACTGAAGGAGTTACTAGAAAAAGGGTTCATCTGGCCAAGCTCGTCGGAATGGGGTTGTCCAGCGTTGTTTGTGAAAAAGAAGGATCAGTCGTTGCGCATGTGCGTGGACTATCGTCCACTCAATGCAGTGACAATCAAAAATAAGTACCCCTTGCCAAGGATTGATATCCTGTTTGATCAGTTATCCAAGGCCAGAGTGTTTTCTAAGATAGATTTGAGGTCTGGGTATCATCAGATCAAGATTCGTCCGCAAGATATCCCGAAGACTGCTTTTTCCACCAGATATGGGTTGTATGAGTATCTTGTCATGTCCTTTGGGTTGACAAATGCTCCTGCTTACTTTATGTATCTGATGAATTCAGTCTTTATGCCAGAATTGGATAAGTTTGTTGTGGTGTTTATCGATGATATCCTGGTGTATTCAGAAAATGAGCAAGATCACGCCGAGCATCTGAGAACCGTGCTGACACGGTTACGAGAGTATCAGTTATATGCCAAGTTCAGCAAGTGTGAGTTCTGGTTAAAGAAAGTTCCTTTCCTAGGGCACATACTGTCTGAGGAAGGAATTGCTGTGGATCCATCAAAAGTGCAGGAAGTCATGGACCGGAAGGCACCAACTTCGGTCTCGGAAGTTAGAAGTTTTCTTGGTCTGGCCGGGTATTATCGTCGTTTTATACCTGACTTCTCCAAGATTGCTAAGCCAATGACAAGTTTGCTACAAAAGGACCGTAAGTTTATTTGGACGGAAGGGTGTGAGTTAGCCTTCCGCACCTTGCGAAAGTTGCTAACCACTGCCCCCGTTCTGGCACAACCTAATATAGAGAAGCCTTTTGATGTGTTTTGTGACGCATCGAAGAGTGGCCTGGGGTGTGTGTTGATGCAAAATAGCAGGGTGATAGCTTATGCTTCTCGGCAGTTGAGAAAGCATGAAGTCAACTATCCAACGCACGACCTTGAGTTAGCAGCAGTGGTACATGCTTTGAAGATCTGGAGACATTATCTGCTAGGAAATAAGTGTCACATTTACACCGACCACAAGAGTTTGAAGTACATCTTCACTCAGTCCGAGCTGAATATGAGGCAGCGACGGTGGTTAGAGCTAATCAAGGATTATGATTTGGAAGTTCACTATCATCCAGGCAAAGCTAATGTGGTCGCAGATGCTTTGAGTCGCAAACTACACTATCAACTGGTTCAACCGTTGTTTGAAGATGGGTTCAATCTTATGCATCCTGAGGTCTTATGTCATATACAACTCAGTTGTTCGCTCGAGAGTCAAGTCATTGAAGGTCAGAAAACAGACAAGGGTATTTTCCACATCAAAGAGAAGATCAAAGATGACCCAAAGACTCAGTTTCGGGTTGATGAGAAGGGGGTACTGTGGTTTCAACAGCGGTTAGTGGTCCCGAAAGATCGGGAATTGAAGAATCGCATCATAGATGAACCTCGTCTCTCTAAGCTTTCTATTCATCCTGGCAGTAGCAAAATGTATCAAGATCTAAGGCCCCACTTTTGGTGGACCAAGATGAAGAAAGAAATAGCCGCTTACGTGGCCCGTTGTGACACGTGTTGCAGAGTTAAGGCCATCCATATGAAACCTGCAGGTCTGTTACAACCGTTATCAGTTCCGGAGTGGAAATGGGAAGAGGTCAGTATGGACTTTATCATGGGTTTACCGACAACCAGGAAGGGGAATGACTCGATTTGGGTAATCATAGATCGATTGACCAAATCGGCCCATTTCATCCCTGTGAAGACTCGTTACCGACCTCCTGAGTATGCCGATATATATATGGCTGAGATTGTCAAGTTGCATGGTATTCCCAAGACCATCATATCAGATAGAGGACCACAGTTCACCGCTCACTTCTGGGAGCGCATGCATAAGAGTTTGGGGACCAGTCTGATAAGAAGCACGGCGTATCATCCCCAGACTTCAGGCCAAACGGAGAGGCTAAACCAAGTGTTAGAAGATATGCTGAGGGCCTGTGTACTATCATCCAAGGGATCGTGGGAATCATGGTTACCTTTGGTTGAGTTCTCATACAATAATAGTTATCAAGAGAGCATCAAGATGGCCCCGTTCGAAGCTTTATATGGACGGAGATGTCGAACTCCGTTAAACTGGGTGGAACCGGGTGAAAGAAGATACTATGGTATCGACTTTGTGAATGAAGCCAAGAAAAAGGTGCAGATCATACAGCAGCATATGCAAGCGGCACAATCGCGACAAAAGAGTTACGCTGATAAGAGAAGAAGACCACTTGAATTCAACATAGGTGACTATGTGTACCTCAAGGTTACGCCAATGAAGAAAGTTCAACGTTTCCGAGTTCGAAGCAAGCTTGCACCCAGATATGTGGGACCGTACCAAGTGCTAGAGAGGAAAGGCCCAGTGGCCTATAAGATTCAGTTACCTGAAGAGATGAGCTCGATCTTTCCGGTCTTCCATGTGTCGCAACTACGGAAATGTTTGAAAGTGCCTGCGCAAAGAATTGAACCTCGAGGGATCAAGATAAAAGCAGACCTAGAGTATAAGGAGCAGCCAGTGGGGATTGTGGATACCAAGGAGCGAGTAACCCGAAACAAAGTTGTCAGAACTTATAAAGTGGTGTGGAGTCATCATGACGATAGGGATGCCACTTGGGAAACAGAGGGTTACTTAAAAACAGTTTATCCAAAATTTCACAAGAAATGGTTAGGAACCCAAAATCTCGGGACGAGATTTCCCTAAGGGGGGAAGGGCTGTAACACCCTAGGTGTTAAGCATGCACTTAGTCTCATCAAAGTCACGCATAAGCACTCTCATCAATCATAAGCATCATGAGCATGTCATTCTTCTAAGAATATGATTTTATGTGCATCATTTCATAAGTTTTAAATATGTTAAAAATGTGATGCTTGCTTCAAAAATTGTGAAATATTCAAACTAGGTTGGTTTATGTGTAAGAAGAATTAAGAACATTTTTGTGCAATTTTTGGAGCTATGGAAATTGAGAAATGGAATTTATACAAAATATCCAAAATAACTTTATTTAAAAACCTAGAACTAAGTTTTAAATTGTAATTCAAATTCTATTTAGAATTTGGTCTTACCTATTAAAGCAAAGTTGTAGAGCTTTTAGTTTGGCACCACTTTGCTTTTGGGTGAAAATGGTGAAAATGATTTGAAAATGGTCAAAATGCTTTTGGAAGAGGATTTAAGAAAAGAAAATTTAAAAAAAATGGAAAAGGGAAAAGGGGGCGCTAGCAGGCCGCGGCCTCGCTTCTGGTCCACTGGCCGAAGCCGGCTCGGCCCGCCCGCGCTCTCCCCTCCCCCTTCCCCGTGCTCGCGCCCGCGTCCGCGCGCGGACGGCCTCGCCGCGACGCCGTGGCGCGCCGGCAGGACTCGGCCGCCGCGTGGCGGGCATGCGGCAGCGAGGACGCGCCCCGGTCGGCCACCAAAGCGCCCCGGTCGCGCTCGCCTCCGCCCCCGCTCCCATTTGCGCCCCTCAGCTCCCTCTCTCTCGCTCTCTCGCCCTCGACCCGCACGCGCAGAGCGCCGCCGTCGCCATTGGAGCCCGAGCTCCGCCTCGGCTGTTCCTCCCCCGTGCGTGCGCCATTCTTCGATTAGTTCTTCCCCGAACTTCGCCCTCGCTCCGCCGTTGCGGAACGCTCATCTGAGCGCCCGGTAAGGCAAGGTGAGCCCCGCTCGCCCTCGCTTTCTTCTCCGGCGAGAGCTCCGCCGCCGCACGCGTGGTCCGCGCGTCTCCATGCCTTCCGGTGCTGCGTAGTTGGCGCATCGTGTTCGCCTTGGCACCGCGATGCTCGCAAGCCCCTCCAGCCACGCTCTACCGAGCCGGTGTCCCGTACCGACGATGAGCAGCGCCGCCGCTCCGCCATGGCCGGTGGCGAGCCTGCTCCGGTCCGTTTTAGGCCGCGCAAATGGGTGCGTTAGGTCCGCCGTGAGCCGTAGAGCGTGTAGAGCCGCTTGATTCGCCGAAAGGGGTCGCCGACGGTGAGCTCCGGCTCGCCGGAGTTCCTCCCCCTCTGCGCTCTGACCAGCGGGCCCGGCTGGCAGGCGGGTCCGCTCGTCAGCGGCCGCGGGTGCACTGCACCGGGTGCACCTAGCAGGTCTCGGGGTGGATTTGATTTGTTTTCAGAAAAATAATTTCCAGGAAATGATTTAAATGTTCAAAAATCCATATCTTGATGAATATAGTTCCAAAAATTGTGAAACAAATTTTGGTGTATTCCTTATTTCCAGATCTATAGCCTAGTATGTTTGCATGTCATGTTTGAGTAATCTCCCTGTAAGAATATAATCAATCCATGTTTTTCCTAAACTTGGAAAATGCATAGTAAATAAAATAGGGTTCAGAAAAATGTAAAATTTGTTTTGCTGGCTCTGCATGTGTGTTTAATCACTGAGAAAATATTGTTACATATTATTTGGTGTATAAATGAATTTATGGTAATTTAAATGCTTGCATGGCAGTGATTTAGGATTTTTAATAATTAATTGGGTCATGCAATAAATCTGGAAAATTTTGTGGGTGTTTCTTATGATATTATACAAATTGTAAAAATATGAAATCTGTTGTTTGACACTTGTATCACAGTAGAGTGATTTTACTTGCCTTATTAATTAATCTTGTGATTTTTGTGTCTCAAAATAGGTATCCAAAAATCATGAAACATTTACAGTAGACTTTATGCTTAGCTGGTAGTCTCCTGTAATTTTTGTGGAATTTATTGATGAACAGAATTGCATGTGATTTTTAATGGGCTTAGAAATGAATAAAGAAAACCATGAAAGGTGTATATATATAGGTTGAATGGAATAAGTTGGGTTTGGTGTATCTTTGAAGCATCATGGGGGTTGCTGGTTGCATTTGAAAAATATCTGTAGAAGAGAATGCAACAGATGCTTAATTTAGTTATTGTTCCCGGATGATGTTGACTACCTTGTAATAAGCATGACCAAGTGTATCATCCATGCATCATGTCATGGTCCTTTGGTACTTTCTCATACAAGCATCCACTCGGGCATCTCGCACTCCACTCACGAGCATACATGCATCATACAGGCTCGCAGGAGAACGAGGTGGGACCCGAGGAGCTAGAGGAGATTCAGGAGCAGGAACCTCCGGAAGCCCCGGAACCCGGAGAGGAACTGCAGGAGTGTCCGGATCACCGACCCAGCACGTTTGAGAAAGGCAAGCCCCGAAGCATTCTAAGTCTCCCTATTCTCGCTAACTTATATGAAGTACTATACTTGTTCTACTGTATTGCATATTAAGTGATAGGAGTTTTGCATATGTACTCCTTGTTATCCCTACTCGTTTATCTACCTTGTCCTATGTAGATAGGCGCGGAGTCTATGCTTAGCTTGCTTAGTCCGGTAGAAGTCGGGTGATTTCCAGTCACCTGCGAGATATAGGTGGATACCGGCTTGATTAAGCATTGGTTGCTTGGGAAAAGGATAACCAAGTGTGGAATGTATTTGGAGACCGGGCAGGGTCTTATGGTGGGTTGTCCATAGTGCCCCTGCCTGTGTCGATTAAGGACCGATCGTTGACGGCCCTCTTGTCATGTTGAACGCATGCCCCACATTTAGCTGGAAGGATAAGTCGTTCCGACCGCGAAGCCTGAGCACTATCCGGGCCGGGAATCGGCCCGATGTACGCGCTGTATTGGTGATGGTTGAGGAGAACGACGAGGGCGCGGCGCGCAACCTTGGTATACCTTGGATACCTCGGTCGCCGGAACGGTCCTCGCGTACGGGCGGTGCCTGTCGAACCCACGAATTGGTCCTGGATAGTGCAACATGGTGACCTGTAGCTCACTTGATCAGTGAGTGTGGTTTGTGTGGGGAATAAACTCGCCAGCTGGTTAGAAATCAATTCGAATCGCCATCGCTCCTGGATAGTGAGCACTTGACATGAGCCCTGTCCTCGTAGTAAGGACTATGAAACACTTGGATTATAATGATGAATGGCTTAGGAAATACTTTATGAGGTACTATCATAGTTTCATACTTGCTTGTAATAGCACAGGAGCAAACCTAGATAATAGGTAATGATATTTTCAACTTGAGCAAATTAAAAGAAGAAAAGATTTAGGTGGGTTAGGGTAATAAAACCTTGCGGTCTTTGCAAAATGGTTGTCAGCTACCCCACCAAATAGCCTTCATGATCCTTGATGAGTCTTTATTTTAAGTTTATGACGGGTAAGTCTAGCTGAGTACCTTCTCGTACTCAGGGTTCTATTCCCATGTTGTTTTGCAGATGGTCAAATGTACTATGGTTATTGCATCCTTTGTCTGTACCCAGCTATGGGTGATGACTAGACCAAGGGCGATGGTCACTCTGTCTCTTCCTTTGCTTTTGTGGGGATGACCAAACTATGGCACTGTATCAGACTTATCGTGTGTGTTGTAATTTCTAACTATGAAGCTTCCGCTACTTGAAGAACTTGGTTTGTAATAACTTAAGTACTCCGATGTGTTTCATGAATGTTGTAATTTGGATGTACTTATGGATGGCGGCCGCTAAACTTATTACGATCTTGGCTGTATGCGATGTGTGGTTTGAAATCCTTCGAGATTTCACGGACTACCGGGATTATATGGGCTTAAGCGTGATGGTTCGACTATGCAAATGGTCACTATTAGGCTTAATCTCTTATAATTTGGTCGGTTCTGTTACATGAACATTGTTCCTAATGTTGAGTTGAACATAGATAAACTAATTACCAAGGCATAGAGCACAAACACAAGCATGTTATACACCAACACAAGCCTAGGAAGCCTATTTAGACAACTTAAATCACATTTTGCTTAGGACATGGCTCAAGGTAGATGATGATCATGATATGCTTGAGTAGATGATGATGCTCATGTTATGCATGTGATTTATGCAACCATAACACTGGGGTGTTACAATGCTGGGGATGACAACTTGGCTTAAGTGGCATGGGGGATAGGTTTGGCATTTTTGGCGCCGTTATCAGAATTAGAAAACTAAGTCTACTTTTGGTAATGACGTTAAGAATACCCAACAAGCATTTTTGGCACCGTTGCCGGGGAAGGTTGATTACTAATCAGGAATGAATATAGGATTTTGAGTTATCATTCGCATCACTAATATGATTGAGCTTACAATTCTCCCATACAGTTTTACCCCGATATTTTTCTATTTTATCTTATGCAGGGGAATGTATGAATAAAAGACATCTTCCAGGAAATTTTGTTGACAATCCCAAAGCATTATTCAGAAAAACAAGAGCCAAGCTCAAGAAGAGATCATCAACACTTCAGCAAGAAGCTTCATCCAATCAAGAAGATCACCGAAACTTGTCTTCAGAGTTCGAAGCCATGGCGAACAAATCGATCCGTGAGTTCTTAGCTCCCACTACGGACAACATCCGTACTGGACCTGCTGTAGATATCGACGACAACTTTGAGCTCAAGCCTGGACTTATCAACATGGTGCAATCCAACCAGTTCTGTGGGAAGGCACATGAAGATGCTAGTGCTCATCTCCAACACTTCCTAGAGATTTGTAGTACATTTACCATATCAGGAGTCCCCAGAGATGCTATACTACTTCGCCTCTTCCCAGTCTCACTGTTAGGAAGAGCGAAGCAATGGTTCTACGCTAAAAAGGAGAAGAATACTACGTGGGCACTCTGCTCCATGAATTTTCTGGCTAAGTTCTTTCCCATGGGCAAGACCAATGCTCTCCTTGGGAAAATTACAAGTTTTCAGCAACAACATGATGAATCTGTTCTAGAAGCATGGGAGCGCTTCCAAGACTACATCCTAGAATGTCCCCATCATGGAATGGAGAGTTGGCTGCTGATGCAGACATTTTATCATGGGCTCGGCAACAGTGCCCGAGAGACCATGGATGCTGCATCTGGAGGAGCATTCCTATCACTTACCATATCACAAGCCACAGCTCTTGTGGAAAAGATGGCGTCCAACCAAGGCTAGAATGAAGAGAGGACCCAGACACGCAAGAGAGGTGGAGGTATGCACCAGCTCAAGGAGGTAGACATGCTGTCTGCAAAGCTAGACCTACTCATGAAGAAGCTCGATGATAGAGCTGGAGATAAGAAAGAAGTTATGCACATCTACGACTCTCACATGACTTGTGAGGAGTGTGGAGATACTGGACACTCGGCAATCACTGCCCTGAGATGCTTGAGGATGTGAACTACATCATCATCAACAACAACTACTACTACAACCGTCCTCAACAAAATCAAGGTTGGAATCAACAAAGGCCTAACTACTCAGGTAATTATCAAGGTAATAATTCTTAGAACAATAATAATAATTTTCCACCTCTGAGAGAGTTAGTGTCTAATCAAAGAAAGCTAATGGATAACCTATCTAAGAAATTGGCATCTAATGATAAAATGCTAGAAAATATAAATAATAGAATGGATAATTTCTCTACTGCCATCAAGAATCAAATTAGCTTTAAAAATGATTGAATCTCAGTTAAATCAAATAGTTGCTGCTGTTCCTATTACTAACCCCGGTATACCATCACAACCGGAAGGATTAGTATCTGCAAATCTTGTAGACATGTTTGATGCAGGTAACTACTGGAGTAACCCCGTTGCTGAAGTTACTACTGACCTTCTGCCGGTCAAGAGAGGCGATCCAGGACGCCTCGTCATCCCGACCTCCATCGGCATGGTGGACTTCCCAGAAGCACTCTACGACTTTGGCTCTAGCGTCAACATTATGCCCAGGGTACTCTATGAAAAATTCTTTACATATCCTCTATTAGAAACAACCATGTGTTTGCAGTTTGCAGATCAGACGATAAGTTTTCCAAAAGGAATATTAAAGAACCTTTGTGTCCGAGTTGGTACCTTGTATGCCCCAGTAGACTTCGTGGTGATAGAGACCGGTAATGATGAGAAGGCACCCATCATCTTAGGGAGGCCATTCTTAAACACCTCGGGATCTGTCATCTACGCTAGTGCTGCCAAGATCAGTTTCTACATCAAAAGGAGGAAGGAGACGTTTTCCTTCAAGAATAAGACTACACAAATTCCAGAGCAATCCAGTCATGAACCAAGGAAGAGGACCAATAGGAGGAATAGGAACAAGCAAGTGTGGACCGAGTCAGCTAAGATGGTCACTGCAGTTCATGGTGGTCAAGATCATCAACTTAAGTCACCATTTTTGACCAAGAAGGATAACCCAGGAATGCCAAGCATCTATTGCTGCATAAATGGATATAACTTCTACAAGACGACTTGCGACACCGGATCGGGCGTCAACATAATGGCCGCAGTTACCTATCGGCTCTTGTTCGGAACCATGCCCCTAAAACCAACATACATTCAACTCCAGATGGCAGATCAGACGTTTCAAGAGGTTAAAGGAATAGTAACTGATGTCCTTGTCAAAATAGACGATCATTTTGTCTACACAGACTTTAAGGTTATTGACATGGGAGAAGACGAATACGATCCACCCATCATCCTTGGAAGACCGTTCCTCAGCACCGTTAAAGCAATCATCTACATTGGAACTGGAGAAGTCCATATGCACTTCCCCTCAGAGAAGGTACGCCGCTATTTTAATGACCCTAACTATATCGTTGAAGATTCTAAGCAGGACAGGAAACGATGCAACCGCAACCAGAGGAGGCAAATCATCAAGGATGGATGGGCAGACTGTTGACGGTCCTTAAGTACCAAATATAATCATCAAATAAAAAAGAAAAGGATCCAAATGCAACCAACACCCAGACTTAGGGTTTTATCTGGCAGAATTCCACGAGTTTTGGTGTTTGTCTATTTCTGCAGGGTGTTATCAGGAAATATGGAAGAAAGGCCCACACGTCTGGATTACATAGAGATATTAATGTGCCACGCAATTTTCTATCATCTAGAAGACTCCAGAAGCCACGGGAACGAACGGGAGGCCGAACGGGCCCGGGGGCAGGGCGCCCGCCCTCCCCCCTTGGGCGCCCGCCCTGACCTGGATTCGATTTAGAACTCTCTTCGTGGACTAATCTCCACCAACCTAAAGGATCAAGGATAACCGTCCAATCAATGTCGGTTTGATCCAATGGCTCACGTTCACTTGAGGGGACTATAAAACCAAACCCCCCGGCCCCTGGAGGAGACAAGTTCATCATAGAGTTGAGAGGTGCCCTCGAAGGAATACCTCTCCTCTAAATAAAATTTCTTTTAGGCTTAGCATCTAATGTGAGTAGAATTAGATCTTCTAGTTTCTACTAGATTGAGAGAGATAGAGTGGAGGTGTAGATCGGAGGAAGCCCGGCCTGTCGGTGTCTACTCCGAGGTTGTACCTACGGGATCAAGTCTTCTAACCCGAGGCTTGCTCCTAGGATTCTTCAGTAATTCGACTTCTAATTCTAGTAAGTTCTTGTTTTATTGTTCTTTGGTTTATGAGTTTACTTTAATCTCTTCGGGTTGAGTATTAGAGTAATCATTGCTAGCGTAAACGTGGTGTTTAGGCTAGGGTACTCATAGATATCCCCTGACTAGCTGAACCGTGGTAGTAGTGAGGAACGTGACATTTCTGAGTTACCTTTGCATCCCACATCTCGTTAGCAGGACGGGTTGGTTTATAGGTGCAGGTCGAATATCCTTTGTGGTGTCTAGATTCCCTAAGCCTCCCCAATAGAACAGTAGATCATCCTTACCAAGGTTAGAACGAGACTACGGTTGCAGTCTTCTCTATATATCACTCACATCGAGAAACATTCTTTGTAGCCTAAAGGGGTAGTAGCAATAGATTTGGTTAGTCAGATGCACCCTTTCTCCCAGTGGTAAAAATATAAATACGATAACTCTGGATAACCTCCCGGGTGAAATGCTCACCGATATCCGTGCGCTTGCGGATCATTTCCTTATTGCATTACCAAATATCAACAAGCATTTCTGGCGCCGTTGCTGAGGAGAAAGACGGTTTGCTGAGATAACTTTAAGTCTTGCTATTATCTTGTATTATACTTTTATACTTTTATCCTTTTATCTTTTTACTTTTATCTTTATGGATAACTCAAATTCCATACCTATTATTGAATTCTTTGCACCTTCGGAGACCAGCCATAGACCATGGGAGTCAACAAGTCCTGCCCCTAATTATGATCTGTGTCCGAAGTTGATTGCAATAGGTCAAAACCAACCCTTTTCTATTGCCGAGGTCCTATCTTTTAATCAAGAAGATAATGCACTTTTAGCTACACCTAGGGAATCTATTAATCTTTCTATAAATTCTGGTTTAAACCTAGCCCTACAAGACCATGTTTTTCCTCGATATTTTCACATTGGTCTTAATCATATAACCTTTGGTAGAGTCTTTCTTTCTTTATCTATTAGTAAAGGAAGGTATGTCTTCATTTGTGGATATCGTTCTTGCACTAGTCTTCATAAAAAATTCCTAGAGATAGAGAAGGAATCATCTCCTAGACGAGGAAAGGAAGTTTCAATAGCTGATTTCCAAACATTTTAATCCCTTGATTCAGCTATCCAACCCATCCTTGAGCCTAATAATTTCTCCTATGATCTTTCTCTTGAACCTCCCGATGATCCTATGAATCTCTCTAGACATCCCATGCATAAGAAGGAGGATCGAGAAGAGCAACATCAATGGCTAGAGGGCATTAAAATCCATGTGCTATCACCACATTTGAGATCTCCAACCCCCTCTTCCTTTCTATTTATAACATCTTAAAAAGAGCGGTTGTCAATGCATATGTCTATAATAAATATTGCAGATCTCATTGAGTAAATTGATGGTTTCCCAAGGACAAGCTTAGTGTCCTAAAACAAGCACTTATCAGATCGTAACATGAACTTCTAATTATTTGCAACATTGCCTTGTGTATTGAGCATATAAAGATAATTGTAGAAATATTCCTTCGGGTATTCTTGCCACTAACCTTTCTAGGATTGGAGCAAGAAGATCGGATGAATGACAAGTACAAGGTATGTCCAACCCATCATCATGCAACATTGAATTAAATTCATCCAACCTTGAATTTTGCAAAATTCAAGCTTGGGAGAGTACTTCACATGAAAACATCCTTTGCCAAGTTGCTATGTTGGTTGTCCCTACCTTTGAAACATGCTTGATTTGTTAAATACTAGTCACACTACTTCTCCACTTGAGTAGCTCTCTAGAAATGCCATCATGCTACCTATGTTTATCTTAAGTAAGTGTTGGTTTGGAAGTACTGGACATACTTCCATTGGCATTTAAATTAAGCGTGGTGCTTAGGTTAAATAGCATTCCTTAATCTGATTAGACATGGAGTCTAGTTTGGTTACTAAACTAAAAACTACTTGAGTAGGCATTGGTATATTTTGTTGGACTAACCCCTACAGGAAAACATTCAATATCAACCTGGGAAGTCCTGAGATACAAACTCATTGGAGATAAAGGAGACACATGAAGTTTAACAATTTGAACAAGGAAGACATAGCTCATTCATCACAGAGAGATGATCCATGGAACAAGACAAAGAGTGCCACAAACAAGATGCACAACCGCTAAGAAAGGAGAGCTTCCACAAGGTGATACTATACCATCACTCTTCAATTAAGGTAACATCTTAAAGTACTTGATTATCACTTTTATAAGTTTCTCCTTGGTTCTGGCATACCCAAGAATAAAAGAGACAAACATGTATGATTTGTAGCTCCAAATTAACCAACCCAATTAATTCAACATATTTAGTCCTTTAATCTTTGTTCTTAGTACTACCTTCGTGACCACACACTCCTAATCATATAAGCTAAAATGTTGCACATTCAATCTTTGGAAGATATAAATAAAACATAAATGTAGATAGATTATTTTTCCATTAGGTTGAGCCATCTGATCTGACAAATGCTACACTCATGATCCATCAACTTTGTCTTGCCCACTATGCTTAAGGTTAGAGAAGAACAAATACACTATTGGTTCTATTGGTGTTTTTCACCAACAGGGCCCATGCACTTGATCTCTACCTTGTCTCTATGAACAGGTACACTTCAAGCAAAACATAGAGGAGTTTTACAACTCCTAGACTCTACCAAATGAAGGACCTGGATCTACGAGCACAAACACACTGAGCAGGATATTGTCAACACCATACTTCGAACTGCTGGGCAAAGAAGAACATGGGTGACACCGTATCAAGAGGTGCAGACGTCAAGGTCCACACCTAATCAAATGATGCACCTAAAGGATAAAGACAGTGAGAAGTCTCGTCCAGAAGATTTAAAACTTTGGATCCTTGTCGGAAGAAGTCAACATCGTTGACTCAAGTCGCCTTTCCTGATCAAGAAAGACGACCCTGGTGTTCCAAGCATCAAGTGCACAATCAACGGATACTCTTTTCAGAAGACACTCTACGACACCGGATCTGACGTCAACATAATGGCTGCAGTCACTTATCAGCTCCTGCATGGAACCATGCCTCTACAACCAACATACATTCAGCTCCAGATGACTTTCAGGTCATTGACATGGGAGAAGACGAGTACGATACACCCATCATCCTTGGAAGACCGTTTCTCAACACTATTAAAGCAATCATCTACATTGGAACCGGAGAAGTCCACATGTACTTCCCCTCTGAGAAGGTACGCCGTTATTTTACTGACCTTAACTATATAGTTGGAGACTCTAAGCAGGCTAGGACAAGAAGAAGACAACGCAACCGAAACCACAGGAGGCAAATCATCAACGACGGATGGGTAGACTATGAAGGAGAAGTGATAAGGTCTGAAGACATACAGCTTGAACAGAACTGTCCTGAGGAGACCGTAGCACCGAGTCAGGTGTCGAGAGAGAAGATAGTTACACACGAAGAGGAGGCGCCACTGGAACCACTAACTACGCCATCCAACGAATCCCAGGACGACTGCAAACACAAGGAGTCCTGCTCGGAGGACTTAAAAACGACGAACGCCTTGTCAAGAGGTAAACTTGGTAGTTATCCTTTTCTTTTCAATAGTTTGCTTAGTTAATCAGGTTCATATTATCTTGAAAAGAAAATAAAAATGTTTAAAATAGTGCCCCATGTGAGTATGCTCATGGCATAAAACCCATAAGTACATTCACTGTGGTGGCATAAAAATAAAATGAATATATTCATGTCCTTTAAAAATGAGAATATAAAAGTAAATTATGATCCTACCAAAGAGAGTATTATTTATTAGAGGAAGCTCAACATGGTAAAGGCAAAGAGATTTTAAGCTAACACTTAACCAGTTCCACAAAGCTTTGTTGTCTATTTGAGCTCCACAGAATTCAAGGATCAAAGAAGACTAGCAGATGGAGGACATCCTAATCACTGTCAGGGTGCTGTCGACTTTCAAATACACCTCCACCACCTGCTAGCTACATCAGAAGAAATTACGTCAAAATCCAGCTTGGGGGAGAGCACCCCCATTTATCCAGCTAAGTGTTTCTACTCGCGTTTATACTTTACTCAAATAATAAAAGATGCACAATCATGAAAACCCAAATAAAGATTTTGTGCTTTTATATATATATATATATATATATATATATCTTTGCTTAGTTTGCTAAATAAATAAATAAATAAAGTTTGCTATGAACGCTCATGATAAGCTCTCACATGGAAATGATGAATAGTTGTTCTGCTATGACTAGTTCTCAAAATTGAAATCTCTCTCAAGTTTAGGCATGACTGTTATGAATTAAAATTTACTCTAAACCTGAACTTGTGGGAAGAGTACTTGATCTAAAGTCTAACTTGTTAACGGATATGATATGGGAAGGTTGAGCTGCTGTTTATCTGTTCCTAGAGATGCTAGAATTCTGGAGAATTTTATCTTTGAAAAATCTTTAAAATATCACATGATGAGTTCCTGTATGATGAGAGATTAAAATCCTACCACAGCCATATATACATGCGTATTAGACTTTGAGCCACATATTTACTTTTTACCGCTTATGAGCATTGAGTGTGGTCAAGCTGTGTAGACCCTTAGGAGCTTGTCATGCGGTTAAAATCAAGATTCACTTGCACGTTCACTCATATATGCTACTTCTACTCCGGAAGTACGCATCCACATACATCCACCCATTCCCATCTCCAGATTCACCCAAAATTATTCTACTCCTAATCCAGGAGAGAATAGCCAAAAACATTATCCTATCCCTGTTATTCCCTGTGGAATAAATGCTCGAGTTATCTTGGTTACTACCACTTGCTATATTATTTCAGGAGATGAGTGCTCTAAAAAAAATAAAAAATAAAAAAATATACGAGGAAATAAAAAGGGGCAAGTGCCCGGGACCTCGAAGAAAAGAAAAAGTGCGACGAGAGGTAAAAATGGACAAGTGTACGACAATAGAATTAGGGGTATAAGATACCCACCTGAGAGGAAAGAAAAAGAAAATATAGAGCATCCCATTCTCCTCAAAAAGCTTCAAAGTGCAAGAAAGGTATGTATCCCCTTAAAAGAGCAAAAGTAGAATTAGATTTTCTCCATTGTTATCACCATACACCATTCACTTGCCACACATGCACATCTTGATTTGACTTATTAACTTGTTTCTCTGGATCCATGGTTTGACTATGCAATAAATGTCTTGTAAGTATGTATTAGCTGTCTCCCACCTATGAGCTCCAGATATTAAAACCTTATTAGAGTAGGGTGAGAGAGAAGGCAATATCACTATGCCTCATACCAAAAATACCACATACTTTGAGAGAAGGCATATACCATTACTGCCTTGGAAAGGACCCAGAAATACCACAAAAGAGAGATTTGAGAGAGTCATACAAGGAATCTCTGAGTTTTATTTGAAAATCTGCAAAAACTCCAGAGCTATAGCTGATCAAGAATAAGAGACATGGCGCTTGACTTGACCGTTCTATCTTTTAACTGCTCAAGTCACAAGTGACGGTTACAAGCCCCATGGTAAAAGGTAAAATGAGTAAGTTTTATGTCTTAACAGTTTACTCTAACTCAGAGATGAGATCTTACTTTTAAGGCATGAAACCACTACAGAAACTCTTGAGTTCATCCTTGCTCAGGGACGAGCAAGAGGTAAGCTTGGGGGAGTTGTTGACGGTCCTTAAGTACCAAATATAATCATCAAATAAATAAAGAAAAGGATCCAAATGCAACCAACACCCAGACTTAGGGTTTTATCTGACCGAATTCCACGAGTTTTGGTGTTTGTCTATTTCTGCAGGGGGTTATCAGGAAATATGGAAGAAAGGCCCACACGTCGGGATTACATAGAGATATTAATGTGCTGCGCAATTTTCTTTCATCTAGAAGACTCCAGAAGCCACGGGAACGAACGGGAGGCCGAACGGACCCAGGGGCAGGGCGCCCGCCCTCCCCCCTTGGGCGCCCGCCCTGACCTGGATTCGATTCAGAACTTTCTTCGTGGACTAAGCTCCACCGACCTAAAGGATCAAGGATAACCGTACAATCAATGTCGGTTTGATCCAATGGCTCACGTTCACTTGAGGGGACTATAAAACCAGACCCCCTGGCCCCTGGAGGAGACAAGTTCATCATAGAGTTGAGAGGTGCCCTCGAAGGAATACCTCTCCTCTAAATAAAATTTCTTTTAGGCTTAGCATCCAATGTGAGTAGAATTAGATCTTCTAGTTTCTACTAGATTGAGAGAGATAGAATGGAGGTGTAGATCGGAGGAAGCCCGGCCTGTCGGTGTCTACTCCGAGGTTGTAACTGCGGGATCAAGTCTTCTAACCCGAGGCTTGCTCCTAGGATTCTTCAGTAATTCGACTTCTAACTCTAGTAAGTTCTTGTTTTATTGTTCTTTGGTTTATGAGTTGACTTTAATCTCTTCCGGTTGAGTATTAGAGTAATCATTGCTAGCGTAAACGTGGTGTTTAGGCTAGGGTACTCATAGATATCCCCTGACTAGCTGGACCATGGTAGTAGCGAGGAACGTGACATTTCCGAGTTACCTTTGCATCCCACATCTCGTTAGCAGGATGGGTAGGTTTATAGGTGCGGGTCGAACATCCTTTGTGGTGTCTAGATTCCTAAGCCTCCCCAATAGAACAATAGATCATCCTTACCAAGGTTAGAATGAGACTACGGTTGCAGTCTTCTCTATACATCACTCACATCGAGAAACATTCTTTGTAGCCTAAAGGGGTAGTAGCAATAGATTTGGTTAGTCAGATGCACCCTTTCTCCCAGTGGTAAAAATATAAATACGATAACTCTGGATAACCTCCCAGGTGAAATGCTCACCGATATCCGTGCGCTTGCGGATCATTTCCTTATTGCGTTACCAAATATCAACACAGACTATGAAGGAGAAGTGATAAGGTCAGAAGACATACAGTTTAAATAGAATTATCCAGAGGAGACCATAGCACCAAGTCAGGTGTGGAGAGAGAAGATAACTATACATGAAGAAGACGCGCCGCCGGAAGTACCGACTCTGCCATCCAACGAATCCCAGGACGACTGAGAAAATGGAGAGTCCTGTTCGGAGGACTTAAAAACGCCGAACGGCTTGCCAAGAGGTAAACTTGGTAGTTATCCTTTCCCTTTCAATTATTTTAAATAGTTTGCTTAGTTAATCATATTCATACTATCCTAAAAAGAAAATAAAAATGTTAAAAAATAGTAAGCCCCATGTGAGTATACGAGTGGCATGAAATCCATAAGTACATTCACTATGGTGGCATAAAAATAAAATAAATATTTTTTTTGCTTTATAAAATGAAAATATAAAAATAGAGAGTAATATTTATTGAGGAGACTCAACATGATGAAGGCTAGATATTTATGCTAACACTTAGTTAGTTCCACAAAGCTTTGTTGTCTATTTGAGCTCCACAGAATTTAAGAATCAAGAAGACCAGCAGACGAAGGACATTCTAATCGCTGTCAGGATACTGCCGACTTTCAAATACACCTCTGCCACCTGCTAGCTACATCAGAAGAAATTACGTCAAAATTTAGCTTGGGGGAGAGCACCCCCATTTATCCCTCTAAGTATTTCTATCTATCTTTATACTTATACTATATTAAAATATAAATATACATAACTATAGAAAACCAAATAAAGATTTTGTGCTTATATATATATATATCTTTGCTTAGTTTGTTTGATAAATAAATAAAGTGGCTATGCTAAACTGAATCTTAATAATAAAATTCTAGCATGGATATGATGAATAGTTGCTCTGCCTAATTTTCAAATTTGAGTTTTCTCTCAAGTTTAGACATAACTGTTATAATTTAAAGCTTGCTCTAAACCTAAACTTGTGGGAAGAAAACTTGATCTGAAGTCTAGGTTGTTAACGGATATGGTATGGGAAGGTTGAGCTGTTGTTAGAAAACTTGATCTGATGTCTAGGTTGTTAACGGATATGATATGGGAAGGTTGAGCTGTTGTTTATCTGTTCCTCGAGATGCTAGAATTCTAGAGAATTTTATCTTTCAAAAAATCTTTAAAATATTGCATGATGAGTTCCTGTATGGTGAGAGTTTAAATTATTACCACAGCCATATATACATGCTTTCTAGACTTTGATCCATATTTTTACTTTTTACTGCTTATGAGCATTGAGTGTGGTCAAGCTGTGTAGACCCTTAGGAGCTTGTCATGTGGTTAAATCAAGATTCATTTGCACGTTCACTCACATATGCTGCTTCTACTTCGGAAGTACCATCCACATATATCCACTCATTTCCATCTCCAGAACCACCCAAAAATATTCTACTCCTAATCCGGGAGAGAATGAGCAAAAATATTTATGTTTTTCCCTTGTGAAATAAATGCTCAAGTTATCTTGGTTACTGCCACTTGCTATTTCATGAGATAAGTGCTCTAAAAAAAGAGAAAAAATACGAGGAAATAAAAAGGGGCAAGTGCCCGGAACCTCGAAAGAAAAGAAAAAGTGACACGAGAGGTAAAAATGGACAAGTGTCCGACAATAGAATTAGGGGTACAAAATACCCAACTAAGAGAAAAGAAAAAGAAAATATAGAGCATCTCATTCTCCTCAAAAAGTTTAAAAGAGCAAGAAAGGTATGTATCCCCTCAAAGAGCAAAAGTAGAATTAGACTTTCACCATTTTTATCACCATCATCACCATACACCATTCATTCGCCACACATGCACATATTGATTTGACTTATTGATTTGATTCTTTGGATCAATGGTTTGACTATGCAATAAATGTCTTGTAAGTATGTATTATCTGTCTCCCACCTATGAGCTCCAGATATCAAAACCTTATTAGAGTAGGTTGAGGGAAAGCATATACCATCACTGCCTTGGTAAGGATCCAGAAATACCACAAAATATAGATCTGAGAGAATCATACAAGGAATCTCTGAGTTTTATTTGAAAATCTGTTAAAACTCCAGAGCTATAGCTGATCAAGAATAAGAGACATGGCACTTGATTAGACTGTTCTATCTTTTAACTACCCGAGACAGAAGTGACGGTTACAAGTCCCATGGTGAAAGGTAAAGTAAGTAAGTTTTAAGTCTTGATAGTTTACTCTAACTCAGAGATGAGATCTTATTTAAAAGCATGTGTACCGTCAATTTTCAAAGGTATTACAGCAACTTCTATTCCATCGCTGAGATTATCCTTGATTAGGGACGAGCAAGAGGTAAGCTTGGGGGAGTTTGTTGACGGTCCTGAAGTATCAAATTTAATTATCAAATAAACAAAGAACAGGATCCAAATGAAATCAACATCTAGACTTAGGGTTTTATCTCACAGAATTCCATGAGTTTTGGTGTTTGTCTATTTCTGCACGGGGTTATCAGGAAATACGGAAGAAAGGCCCACACGTCGGGATTACATAGAGATATCAATGTGCCGTGCAATTATCTTACATCCAGAAGACTCTAGAAGCCACGAGAACAAAGCGGAGGCGAAACGGGGCCTGGCCCAGGGCGCCCGCCCACCTCTGGAGTCCAATCAGGACTCTCTTTTGGGATCAAGCTCCACCGACCTAAAGGATCAAGGATAACCGTTCAATCAATGTCAGTTTGATCCGACGGCCCATATTCACTTGGAGGGACTATAAAACCAGACCTCCTGGCCCTTGGAGGAGAGAGCCTCTCAACCCTAATTCATTATAAGTTAAGGGACATGAAGCCTCTGATCAAGCCTAGAGCCACCATATCAATTAGACATCTAGATTAGCATAGCTACATATGATTAGAACTAGAAGGAGTCAATCTTCGATTGGTTTCCGGATCTGTCAAGAGGATTCGTGGTAATTCTCTATTGTTCTTCTAATTGTTCATCTTTGTTCTTCAATATTATGAATATGACTTTGTTCTACTTCAATATATTGCTTATGACTTTGCTCTACTTGTTTATATTCAAGATTATATTGTTCTTAGTTTATCATGGTTATATACTTGGCTTAGTTAGATTGGAATTATATACATATTTAGGATCGTAAAGCGTTTATCCATCGGATCCATGGGTAAATGATAGATATTATGTAGGCGTGGTGCCTATATCATATTTATCTGCGATTGTACCCAATATGCCAGATCGTGGGGTAGTTCGTGATAGTGACAGCTTCATTGATTCTTATATAGTCCCCCTCTCGTGTATTGGGCTGGCAGAGCAACATTATTATAGGGGAGTGATTATGATGTTTCTCATATTCCTTGCTAATATCACTATGCATGGGCGTAATCTTGTCTTACAATGATTGCTAAGTATACTTGCACTCTCTATGATAATGCTAAACTATATAGTTGAGAATAAATTAGGAAATATTATCGGGGCTTAGTATTTCGTGCCCGAATC